>NW_027100396.1:0-50397 GCF_031753505.1 Anomalospiza imberbis | reverse complement strand
AAGCCGAAAGACGCCGGGAAGCGGCACTTTCCTCCGGATAGCTCCGGAGCCGCGCTTCTGCTTCTCTAGTCATCTCTAGCTTAGCGAAAAGCTTTCCCACTCCAGTTGGCAAGGGGAGAGTGGACCTGCACTGCACACTAACCGCGGTTTGCAAAGAAAGAGGATTTGCTGCACATTCCAAGGACACGGCTCTTTCCGAGGCAATCTGCAACCTGCTGTCAGATGGAAGTGCTCTCTGCCCTCTCCTGCCCAGCTCTAGGTACTAGCGGGCACTTTCCAGCCTGGGCGAGAAAAACAACCTCGAGAGATGTCACAGAGCATAAGTGGAGCACAGATGCTCAAAAGCAGCAAAGCTGAAGAGCCTGGCTCAGCTTGACTAGTGATCAATTGACTGACTGCGAAAAACAAAGCAGCAGAGCACCGGGCTTCTGGGCGCTGTGAAGGCAATTGCCAAAACCAGGCAGCTGCTCCTTCCCAAGCACAGGCAGCTGCCTATGTTCTTGCTTGTCGACAAACTCACCGCTGTCCCTCTTTTCAGCAGCTGCCACCGTCTTCTGTGCATCTCGGAGCCTCTGGCGACGAGCAAGACTTGCCAAGGTGGGACGCATCAGGACCAAGTCAAAACCCAGGCAAGTTGTCCTGGAACGCTTTCCATTCGCTTGCCGAGAATGAATTCAACAGGCAGGAGAGCGGCAGCCACCGTCCTCCAGCAGTCGGAAGGCTTCGCACACAAGCCCGCTTCATTGCGGCTTCGTTCTTCGCCTCTTCCAAGCAACCGCGACCTCTGCTTCTCGGAGGCGAAGAAGCGGCTAATTCGCGCACAGCTCAGTAGAGCGGCAGCGGAGCGCTCCGGAACGCCGCTTCAAGCCGAAAGACGCCGGGAAGCGGCACTTTCCTCCGGATAGCTCCGGAGCCGCGCTTCTGCTTCTCTAGTCATCTCTAGCTTAGCGAAAAGCTTTCCCACTCCAGTTGGCAAGGGGAGAGTGGACCTGCACTGCACACTAACCGCGGTTTGCAAAGAAAGAGGATTTGCTGCACATTCCAAGGACACGGCTCTTTCCGAGGCAATCTGCAACCTGCTGTCAGATGGAAGTGCTCTCTGCCCTCTCCTGCCCAGCTCTAGGTACTAGCGGGCACTTTCCAGCCTGGCCGAGGCAAACAACCTCGAGAGATGTCACAGAGCATAAGTGGAGCACAGATGCTCAAAAGCAGCAAAGCTGAAGAGCCTGGCTCAGCTTGACTAGTGTGCAATTGACTGACTGCGAAAAACAAAGCAGCAGAGCACCGGGCTTCTGGGCGCTGTGAAGGCAATTGCCAAAACCAGGCAGCTGCTCCTTCCCAAGCACAGGCAGCTGCCTATGTTCTTGCTTGTCGACAAACTCACCGCTGTCCCTCTTTTCAGCAGCTGCCACCGTCTTCTGTGCATCTCGGAGCCTCTGGCGACGAGCAAGACTTGCCAAGGTGGGACGCATCAGGACCAAGTCAAAACCCAGGCAAGTTGTCCTGGAACGCTTTCCATTCGCTTGCCGAGAATGAATTCAACAGGCAGGAGAGCGGCAGCCACCGTCCTCCAGCAGTCGGAAGGCTTCGCACACAAGCCCGCTTCATTGCGGCTTCGTTCTTCGCCTCTTCCAAGCAACCGCGACCTCTGCTTCTCGGAGGCGAAGAAGCGGCTAATTCGCGCACAGCTCAGTAGAGCGGCAGCGGAGCGCTCCGGAACGCCGCTTCAAGCCGAAAGACGCCGGGAAGCGGCACTTTCCTCCGGATAGCTCCGGAGCCGCGCTTCTGCTTCTCTAGTCATCTCTAGCTTAGCGAAAAGCTTTCCCACTCCAGTTGGCAAGGGGAGAGTGGACCTGCACTGCACACTAACCGCGGTTTGCAAAGAAAGAGGATTTGCTGCACATTCCAAGGACACGGCTCTTTCCGAGGCAATCTGCAACCTGCTGTCAGATGGAAGTGCTCTCTGCCCTCTCCTGCCCAGCTCTAGGTACTAGCGGGCACTTTCCAGCCTGGCCGAGGCAAACAACCTCGAGAGATGTCACAGAGCATAAGTGGAGCACAGATGCTCAAAAGCAGCAAAGCTGAAGAGCCTGGCTCAGCTTCACTAGTGTGCAATTGACTGACTGCGAAAAACAAAGCAGCAGAGCACCGGGCTTCTGGGCGCTGTGAAGGCAATTGCCAAAACCAGGCAGCTGCTCCTTCCCAAGCACAGGCAGCTGCCTATGTTCTTGCTTGTCGACAAACTCACCGCTGCCCTTCTTTTCAGCAGCTGCCACCGTCTTCTGTGCATCTCGGAGCCTCTGGCGACGAGCAAGACTTGCCAAGGTGGGAGGCATCAGGACCAAGTCAAAACCCAGGCAAGTTGTCCTGGAACGCTTTCCATTCGCTTGCCGAGAGTGAATTCAACAGGCAGGAGAGCGGCAGCCACCGTCCTCCAGCAGTCGGAAGGCTTCGCACACAAGCCCGCTTCTTTGCGGCTTCGTTCTTCGCCTCTTCCAAGCAACCGCGATCTCTGCTTCTCGGAGGCGAAGAAGCGGCTAATTCGCGCACAGCTCAGTAGAGCGGCAGCAGAGCGCTCCGGAACGCCGCTTCAAGCCGAAAGACGCCGGGAAGCGGCACTTTCCTCCGGATAGCTCCGGAGCCGCGCTTCTGCTTCTCTAGTCATCTCTAGCTTAGCGAAAAGCTTTCCCACTCCATTTGGCAAGGGGAGAGTGGACCTGCACTGCACACTAACCGCGGTTTGCAAAGAAAGAGGATTTGCTGCACATTCCAAGGACACGGCTCTTTCCGAGGCAATCTGCAACCTGCTGTCAGATGGAAGTGCTCTCTGCCCTCTCCTGCCCAGCTCTAGGTACTAGCGGGCACTTTCCAGCCTGGCCGAGGCAAACAACCTCGAGAGATGTCACAGAGCATAAGTGGAGCACAGATGCTCAAAAGCAGCAAAGCTGAAGAGCCTGGCTCAGCTTGACTAGTGTGCAATTGACTGACTGCGAAAAACAAAGCAGCAGAGCACCGGGCTTCTGGGCGCTGTGAAGGCAATTGCCAAAACCAGGCAGCTGCTCCTTCCCAAGCACAGGCAGCTGCCTATGTTCTTGCTTGTCGACAAACTCACCGCTGTCCCTCTTTTCAGCAGCTGCCACCGTCTTCTGTGCATCTCGGAGCCTCTGGCGACGAGCAAGACTTGCCAAGGTGGGACGCATCAGGACCAAGTCAAAACCCAGGCAAGTTGTCCTGGAACGCTTTCCATTCGCTTGCCGAGAGTGAATTCAACAGGCAGGAGAGCGGCAGCCACCGTCCTCCAGCAGTCGGAAGGCTTCGCACACAAGCCCGCTTCATTGCGGCTTCGTTCTTCGCCTCTTCCAAGCAACCGCGATCCCTGCTTCTCGGAGGCGAAGAAGCGGCTAATTCGCGCACAGCTCAGTAGAGCGGCAGCGGAGCGCTCCGGAACGCCGCTTCAAGCCGAAAGACGCCGGGAAGCGGCACTTTCCTCCGGATAGCTCCGGAGCCGCGCTTCTGCTTCTCTAGTCATCTCTAGCTTAGCGAAAAGCTTTCCCACTCCAGTTGGCAAGGGGAGAGCGGACCTGCACTGCACACTAACCGCGGTTTGCAAAGAAAGAGGATTTGCTGCACATTCCAAGGACACGGCTCTTTCCGAGGCAATCTGCAACCTGCTGTCAGATGGAAGTGCTCTCTGCCCTCTCCTGCCCAGCTCTAGGTACTAGCGGGCACTTTCCAGCCTGGCCGAGGCAAACAACCTCGAGAGATGTCACAGAGCATAAGTGGAGCACAGATGCTCAAAAGCAGCAAAGCTGAAGAGCCTGGCTCAGCTTGACTAGTGTGCAATTGACTGACTGCGAAAAACAAAGCAGCAGAGCACCGGGCTTCTGGGCGCTGTGAAGGCAATTGCCAAAACCAGGCAGCTGCTCCTTCCCAAGCACAGTCAGCTGCCTATGTTCTTGCTTGTCGACAAACTCACCGCTGTCCCTCTTTTCAGCAGCTGCCACCGTCTTCTGTGCATCTCGGAGCCTCTGGCGACGAGCAAGACTTGCCAAGGTGGGACGCATCAGGACCAAGTCAAAACCCAGGCAAGTTGTCCTTGAACGCTTTCCATTCGCTTGCCGAGAGTGAATTCAACAGGCAGGAGAGCGGCAGCCACCGTCCTCCAGCAGTCGGAAGGCTTCGCACACAAGCCCGCTTCATTGCGGCTTCGTTCTTCGCCTCTTCCAAGCAACCGCGACCTCTGCTTCTCGGAGGCGAAGAAGCGGCTAATTCGCGCACAGCTCAGTAGAGCGCCAGCGGAGCGCTCCGGAACGCCGCTTCAAGCCGAAAGACGCCGGGAAGCGGCACTTTCCTCCGGATAGCTCCGGAGCCCGCGCTTCTGCTTCTCTAGTCATCTCTAGCTTAGCGAAAAGCTTTCCCACTCCAGTTGGCAAGGGGAGAGTGGACCTGCACTGCACACTAACCGCGGTTTGCAAAGAAAGAGGATTTGCTGCACATTCCAAGGACACGGCTCTTTCCGAGGCAATCTGCAACCTGCTGTCAGATGGAAGTGCTCTCTGCCCTCTCCTGCCCAGCTCTAGGTACTAGCGGGCACTTTCCAGCCTGGCCGAGGCAAACAACCTCGAGAGATGTCACAGAGCATAAGTGGAGCACAGATGCTCAAAAGCAGCAAAGCTGAAGAGCCTGGCTCAGCTTGACTAGTGTGCAATTGACTGACTGCGAAAAACAAAGCAGCAGAGCACCGGGCTTCTGGGCGCTGTGAAGGCAATTGCCAAAACCAGGCAGCTGCTCCTTCCCAAGCACAGGCAGCTGCCTATGTTCTTGCTTGTCGACAAACTCACCGCTGTCCCTCTTTTCAGCAGCTGCCACCGTCTTCTGTGCATCTCGGAGCCTCTGGCGACGAGCAAGACTTGCCAAGGTGGGACGCATCAGGACCAAGTCAAAACCCAGGCAAGTTGTCCTGGAACGCTTTCCATTCGCTTGCCGAGAATGAATTCAACAGGCAGGAGAGCGGCAGCCACCGTCCTCCAGCAGTCGGAAGGCTTCGCACACAAGCCCGCTTCATTGCGGCTTCGTTCTTCGCCTCTTCCAAGCAACCGCGACCTCTGCTTCTCGGAGGCGAAGAAGCGGCTAATTCGCGCACAGCTCAGTAGAGCGGCAGCGGAGCGCTCCGGAACGCCGCTTCAAGCCGAAAGACGCCGGGAAGCGGCACTTTCCTCCGGATAGCTCCGGAGCCGCGCTTCTGCTTCTCTAGTCATCTCTAGCTTAGCGAAAAGCTTTCCCACTCCAGTTGGCAAGGGGAGAGTGGACCTGCACTGCACACTAACCGCGGTTTGCAAAGAAAGAGGATTTGCTGCACATTCCAAGGACACGGCTCTTTCCGAGGCAATCTGCAACCTGCTGTCAGATGGAAGTGCTCTCTGCCCTCTCCTGCCCAGCTCTAGGTACTAGCGGGCACTTTCCAGCCTGGCCGAGGCAAACAACCTCGAGAGATGTCACAGAGCATAAGTGGAGCACAGATGCTCAAAAGCAGCAAAGCTGAAGAGCCTGGCTCAGCTTGACTAGTGTGCAATTGACTGACTGCGAAAAACAAAGCAGCAGAGCACCGGGCTTCTGGGCGCTGTGAAGGCAATTGCCAAAACCAGGCAGCTGCTCCTTCCCAAGCACAGGCAGCTGCCTATGTTCTTGCTTGTCGACAAACTCACCGCTGCCCTTCTTTTCAGCAGCTGCCACCGTCTTCTGTGCATCTCGGAGCCTCTGGCGACGAGCAAGACTTGCCAAGGTGGGAGGCATCAGGACCAAGTCAAAACCCAGGCAAGTTGTCCTGGAACGCTTTCCATTCGCTTGCCGAGAGTGAATTCAACAGGCAGGAGAGCGGCAGCCACCGTCCTCCAGCAGTCGGAAGGCTTCGCACACAAGCCCGCTTCTTTGCGGCTTCGTTCTTCGCCTCTTCCAAGCAACCGCGACCTCTGCTTCTCGGAGGCGAAGAAGCGGCTAATTCGCGCACAGCTCAGTAGAGCGGCAGCAGAGCGCTCCGGAACGCCGCTTCAAGCCGAAAGACGCCGGGAAGCGGCACTTTCCTCCGGATAGCTCCGGAGCCGCGCTTCTGCTTCTCTAGTCATCTCTAGCTTAGCGAAAAGCTTTCCCACTCCATTTGGCAAGGGGAGAGTGGACCTGCACTGCACACTAACCGCGGTTTGCAAAGAAAGAGGATTTGCTGCACATTCCAAGGACACGGCTCTTTCCGAGGCAATCTGCAACCTGCTGTCAGATGGAAGTGCTCTCTGCCCTCTCCTGCCCAGCTCTAGGTACTAGCGGGCACTTTCCAGCCTGGCCGAGGCAAACAACCTCGAGAGATGTCACAGAGCATAAGTGGAGCACAGATGCTCAAAAGCAGCAAAGCTGAAGAGCCTGGCTCAGCTTCACTAGTGTGCAATTGACTGACTGCGAAAAACAAAGCAGCAGAGCACCGGGCTTCTGGGCGCTGTGAAGGCAATTGCCAAAACCAGGCAGCTGCTCCTTCCCAAGCACAGTCAGCTGCCTATGTTCTTGCTTGTCGACAAACTCACCGCTGTCCCTCTTTTCAGCAGCTGCCACCGTCTTCTGTGCATCTCGGAGCCTCTGGCGACGAGCAAGACTTGCCAAGGTGGGACGCATCAGGACCAAGTCAAAACCCAGGCAAGTTGTCCTGGAACGCTTTCCATTCGCTTGCCGAGAGTGAATTCAACAGGCAGGAGAGCGGCAGCCACCGTCCTCCAGCAGTCGGAAGGCTTCGCACACAAGCCCGCTTCATTGCGGCTTCGTTCTTCGCCTCTTCCAAGCAACCGCGACCTCTGCTTCTCGGAGGCGAAGAAGCGGCTAATTCGCGCACAGCTCAGTAGAGCGGCAGCGGAGCGCTCCGGAACGCCGCTTCAAGCCGAAAGACGCCGGGAAGCGGCACTTTCCTCCGGATAGCTCCGGAGCCGCGCTTCTGCTTCTCTAGTCATCTCTAGCTTAGCGAAAAGCTTTCCCACTCCAGTTGGCAAGGGGAGAGCGGACCTGCACTGCACACTAACCGCGGTTTGCAAAGAAAGAGGATTTGCTGCACATTCCAAGGACACGGCTCTTTCCGAGGCAATCTGCAACCTGCTGTCAGATGGAAGTGCTCTCTGCCCTCTCCTGCCCAGCTCTAGGTACTAGCGGGCACTTTCCAGCCTGGCCGAGGCAAACAACCTCGAGAGATGTCACAGAGCATAAGTGGAGCACAGATGCTCAAAAGCAGCAAAGCTGAAGAGCCTGGCTCAGCTTGACTAGTGTGCAATTGACTGACTGCGAAAAACAAAGCAGCAGAGCACCGGGCTTCTGGGCGCTGTGAAGGCAATTGCCAAAACCAGGCAGCTGCTCCTTCCCAAGCACAGTCAGCTGCCTATGTTCTTGCTTGTCGACAAACTCACCGCTGTCCCTCTTTTCAGCAGCTGCCACCGTCTTCTGTGCATCTCGGAGCCTCTGGCGACTGAGCAAGACTTGCCAAGGTGGGACGCATCAGGACCAAGTCAAAACCCAGGCAAGTTGTCCTGGAACGCTTTCCATTCGCTTGCCGAGAGTGAATTCAACAGGCAGGAGAGCGGCAGCCACCGTCCTCCAGCAGTCGGAAGGCTTCGCACACAAGCCCGCTTCATTGCGGCTTCGTTCTACGCCTCTTCCAAGCAACCGCGACCTCTGCTTCTCGGAGGCGAAGAAGCGGCTAATTCGCGCACAGCTCAGTAGAGCGCCAGCGGAGCGCTCCGGAACGCCGCTTCAAGCCGAAAGACGCCGGGAAGCGGCACTTTCCTCCGGATAGCTCCGGAGCCGCGCTTCTGCTTCTCTAGTCATCTCTAGCTTAGCGAAAAGCTTTCCCACTCCAGTTGGCAAGGGGAGAGTGGACCTGCACTGCACACTAACCGCGGTTTGCAAAGAAAGAGGATTTGCTGCACATTCCAAGGACACGGCTCTTTCCGAGGCAATCTGCAACCTGCTGTCAGATGGAAGTGCTCTCTGCCCTCTCCTGCCCAGCTCTAGGTACTAGCGGGCACTTTCCAGCCTGGCCGAGGCAAACAACCTCGAGAGATGTCACAGAGCATAAGTGGAGCACAGATGCTCAAAAGCAGCAAAGCTGAAGAGCCTGGCTCAGCTTGACTAGTGTGCAATTGACTGACTGCGAAAAACAAAGCAGCAGAGCACCGGGCTTCTGGGCGCTGTGAAGGCAATTGCCAAAACCAGGCAGCTGCTCCTTCCCAAGCACAGGCAGCTGCCTATGTTCTTGCTTGTCGACAAACTCACCGCTGTCCCTCTTTTCAGCAGCTGCCACCGTCTTCTGTGCATCTCGGAGCCTCTGGCGACGAGCAAGACTTGCCAAGGTGGGACGCATCAGGACCAAGTCAAAACCCAGGCAAGTTGTCCTGGAACGCTTTCCATTCGCTTGCCGAGAATGAATTCAACAGGCAGGAGAGCGGCAGCCACCGTCCTCCAGCAGTCGGAAGGCTTCGCACACAAGCCCGCTTCATTGCGGCTTCGTTCTTCGCCTCTTCCAAGCAACCGCGACCTCTGCTTCTCGGAGGCGAAGAAGCGGCTAATTCGCGCACAGCTCAGTAGAGCGGCAGCGGAGCGCTCCGGAACGCCGCTTCAAGCCGAAAGACGCCGGGAAGCGGCACTTTCCTCCGGATAGCTCCGGAGCCGCGCTTCTGCTTCTCTAGTCATCTCTAGCTTAGCGAAAAGCTTTCCCACTCCAGTTGGCAAGGGGAGAGTGGACCTGCACTGCACACTAACCGCGGTTTGCAAAGAAAGAGGATTTGCTGCACATTCCAAGGACACGGCTCTTTCCGAGGCAATCTGCAACCTGCTGTCAGATGGAAGTGCTCTCTGCCCTCTCCTGCCCAGCTCTAGGTACTAGCGGGCACTTTCCAGCCTGGCCGAGGCAAACAACCTCGAGAGATGTCACAGAGCATAAGTGGAGCACAGATGCTCAAAAGCAGCAAAGCTGAAGAGCCTGGCTCAGCTTCACTAGTGTGCAATTGACTGACTGCGAAAAACAAAGCAGCAGAGCACCGGGCTTCTGGGCGCTGTGAAGGCAATTGCCAAAACCAGGCAGCTGCTCCTTCCCAAGCACAGGCAGCTGCCTATGTTCTTGCTTGTCGACAAACTCACCGCTGCCCCTCTTTTCAGCAGCTGCCACCGTCTTCTGTGCATCTCGGAGCCTCTGGCGACGAGCAAGACTTGCCAAGGTGGGAGGCATCAGGACCAAGTCAAAACCCAGGCAAGTTGTCCTGGAACGCTTTCCATTCGCTTGCCGAGAGTGAATTCAACAGGCAGGAGAGCGGCAGCCACCGTCCTCCAGCAGTCGGAAGGCTTCGCACACAAGCCCGCTTCTTTGCGGCTTCGTTCTTCGCCTCTTCCAAGCAACCGCGATCTCTGCTTCTCGGAGGCGAAGAAGCGGCTAATTCGCGCACAGCTCAGTAGAGCGGCAGCAGAGCGCTCCGGAACGCCGCTTCAAGCCGAAAGACGCCGGGAAGCGGCACTTTCCTCCGGATAGCTCCGGAGCCGCGCTTCTGCTTCTCTAGTCATCTCTAGCTTAGCGAAAAGCTTTCCCACTCCATTTGGCAAGGGGAGAGTGGACCTGCACTGCACACTAACCGCGGTTTGCAAAGAAAGAGGATTTGCTGCACATTCCAAGGACACGGCTCTTTCCGAGGCAATCTGCAACCTGCTGTCAGATGGAAGTGCTCTCTGCCCTCTCCTGCCCAGCTCTAGGTACTAGCGGGCACTTTCCAGCCTGGCCGAGGCAAACAACCTCGAGAGATGTCACAGAGCATAAGTGGAGCACAGATGCTCAAAAGCAGCAAAGCTGAAGAGCCTGGCTCAGCTTCACTAGTGTGCAATTGACTGACTGCGAAAAACAAAGCAGCAGAGCACCGGGCTTCTGGGCGCTGTGAAGGCAATTGCCAAAACCAGGCAGCTGCTCCTTCCCAAGCACAGTCAGCTGCCTATGTTCTTGCTTGTCGACAAACTCACCGCTGTCCCTCTTTTCAGCAGCTGCCACCGTCTTCTGTGCATCTCGGAGCCTCTGGCGACGAGCAAGACTTGCCAAGGTGGGACGCATCAGGACCAAGTCAAAACCCAGGCAAGTTGTCCTGGAACGCTTTCCATTCGCTTGCCGAGAGTGAATTCAACAGGCAGGAGAGCGGCAGCCACCGTCCTCCAGCAGTCGGAAGGCTTCGCACACAAGCCCGCTTCATTGCGGCTTCGTTCTTCGCCTCTTCCAAGCAACCGCGACCTCTGCTTCTCGGAGGCGAAGAAGCGGCTAATTCGCGCACAGCTCAGTAGAGCGGCAGCGGAGCGCTCCGGAACGCCGCTTCAAGCCGAAAGACGCCGGGAAGCGGCACTTTCCTCCGGATAGCTCCGGAGCCGCGCTTCTGCTTCTCTAGTCATCTCTAGCTTAGCGAAAAGCTTTCCCACTCCAGTTGGCAAGGGGAGAGCGGACCTGCACTGCACACTAACCGCGGTTTGCAAAGAAAGAGGATTTGCTGCACATTCCAAGGACACGGCTCTTTCCGAGGCAATCTGCAACCTGCTGTCAGATGGAAGTGCTCTCTGCCCTCTCCTGCCCAGCTCTAGGTACTAGCGGGCACTTTCCAGCCTGGCCGAGGCAAACAACCTCGAGAGATGTCACAGAGCATAAGTGGAGCACAGATGCTCAAAAGCAGCAAAGCTGAAGAGCCTGGCTCAGCTTGACTAGTGTGCAATTGACTGACTGCGAAAAACAAAGCAGCAGAGCACCGGGCTTCTGGGCGCTGTGAAGGCAATTGCCAAAACCAGGCAGCTGCTCCTTCCCAAGCACAGGCAGCTGCCTATGTTCTTGCTTGTCGACAAACTCACCGCTGCCCCTCTTTTCAGCAGCTGCCACCGTCTTCTGTGCATCTCGGAGCCTCTGGCGACGAGCAAGACTTGCCAAGGTGGGAGGCATCAGGACCAAGTCAAAACCCAGGCAAGTTGTCCTGGAACGCTTTCCATTCGCTTGCCGAGAGTGAATTCAACAGGCAGGAGAGCGGCAGCCACCGTCCTCCAGCAGTCGGAAGGCTTCGCACACAAGCCCGCTTCTTTGCGGCTTCGTTCTTCGCCTCTTCCAAGCAACCGCGATCTCTGCTTCTCGGAGGCGAAGAAGCGGCTAATTCGCGCACAGCTCAGTAGAGCGGCAGCAGAGCGCTCCGGAACGCCGCTTCAAGCCGAAAGACGCCGGGAAGCGGCACTTTCCTCCGGATAGCTCCGGAGCCGCGCTTCTGCTTCTCTAGTCATCTCTAGCTTAGCGAAAAGCTTTCCCACTCCATTTGGCAAGGGGAGAGTGGACCTGCACTGCACACTAACCGCGGTTTGCAAAGAAAGAGGATTTGCTGCACATTCCAAGGACACGGCTCTTTCCGAGGCAATCTGCAACCTGCTGTCAGATGGAAGTGCTCTCTGCCCTCTCCTGCCCAGCTCTAGGTACTAGCGGGCACTTTCCAGCCTGGCCGAGGCAAACAACCTCGAGAGATGTCACAGAGCATAAGTGGAGCACAGATGCTCAAAAGCAGCAAAGCTGAAGAGCCTGGCTCAGCTTCACTAGTGTGCAATTGACTGACTGCGAAAAACAAAGCAGCAGAGCACCGGGCTTCTGGGCGCTGTGAAGGCAATTGCCAAAACCAGGCAGCTGCTCCTTCCCAAGCACAGTCAGCTGCCTATGTTCTTGCTTGTCGACAAACTCACCGCTGTCCCTCTTTTCAGCAGCTGCCACCGTCTTCTGTGCATCTCGGAGCCTCTGGCGACGAGCAAGACTTGCCAAGGTGGGAGGCATCAGGACCAAGTCAAAACCCAGGCAAGTTGTCCTGGAACGCTTTCCATTCGCTTGCCGAGAGTGAATTCAACAGGCAGGAGAGCGGCAGCCACCGTCCTCCAGCAGTCGGAAGGCTTCGCACACAAGCCCGCTTCATTGCGGCTTCGTTCTTCGCCTCTTCCAAGCAACCGCGACCTCTGCTTCTCGGAGGCGAAGAAGCGGCTAATTCGCGCACAGCTCAGTAGAGCGGCAGCGGAGCGCTCCGGAACGCCGCTTCAAGCCGAAAGACGCCGGGAAGCGGCACTTTCCTCCGGATAGCTCCGGAGCCGCGCTTCTGCTTCTCTAGTCATCTCTAGCTTAGCGAAAAGCTTTCCCACTCCAGTTGGCAAGGGGAGAGCGGACCTGCACTGCACACTAACCGCGGTTTGCAAAGAAAGAGGATTTGCTGCACATTCCAAGGACACCGGCTCTTTCCGAGGCAATCTGCAACCTGCTGTCAGATGGAAGTGCTCTCTGCCCTCTCCTGCCCAGCTCTAGGTACTAGCGGGCACTTTCCAGCCTGGCCGAGGCAAACAACCTCGAGAGATGTCACAGAGCATAAGTGGAGCACAGATGCTCAAAAGCAGCAAAGCTGAAGAGCCTGGCTCAGCTTGACTAGTGTGCAATTGACTGACTGCGAAAAACAAAGCAGCAGAGCACCGGGCTTCTGGGCGCTGTGAAGGCAATTGCCAAAACCAGGCAGCTGCTCCTTCCCAAGCACAGTCAGCTGCCTATGTTCTTGCTTGTCGACAAACTCACCACTGCCCTTCTTTTCAGCAGCTGCCACCGTCTTCTGTGCATCTCGGAGCCTCTGGCGACGAGCAAGACTTGCCAAGGTGGGACGCATCAGGACCAAGTCAAAACCCAGGCAAGTTGTCCTGGAACGCTTTCCATTCGCTTGCCGAGAGTGAATTCAACAGGCAGGAGAGCGGCAGCCACCGTCCTCCGGCAGTCTGAAGGCTTCGCACACAAGCCCGCTTCTTTGCGGCTTCGTTCTTCGCCTCTTCCAAGCAACCGCGACCTCTGCTTCTCGGAGGCGAAGAAGCGGCTAATTCGCGCACAGCTCAGTAGAGCGGCAGCAGAGCGCTCCGGAACGCCGCTTCAAGCCGAAAGACGCCGGGAAGCGGCACTTTCCTCCGGATAGCTCCGGAGCCGCGCTTCTGCTTCTCTAGTCATCTCTAGCTTAGCGAAAAGCTTTCCCACTCCAGTTGGCAAGGGGAGAGTGGACCTGCACTGCACACTAACCGCGGTTTGCAAAGAAAGAGGATTTGCTGCACATTCCAAGGACACGGCTCTTTCCGAGGCAATCTGCAACCTGCTGTCAGATGGAAGTGCTCTCTGCCCTCTCCTGCCCAGCTCTAGGTACTAGCGGGCACTTTCCAGCCTGGCCGAGGCAAACAACCTCGAGAGATGTCACAGAGCATAAGTGGAGCACAGATGCTCAAAAGCAGCAAAGCTGAAGAGCCTGGCTCAGCTTGACTAGTGTGCAATTGACTGACTGCGAAAAACAAAGCAGCAGAGCACCGGGCTTCTGGGCGCTGTGAAGGCAATTGCCAAAACCAGGCAGCTGCTCCTTCCCAAGCACAGGCAGCTGCCTATGTTCTTGCTTGTCGACAAACTCACCGCTGTCCCTCTTTTCAGCAGCTGCCACCGTCTTCTGTGCATCTCGGAGCCTCTGGCGACGAGCAAGACTTGCCAAGGTGGGACGCATCAGGACCAAGTCAAAACCCAGGCAAGTTGTCCTGGAACGCTTTCCATTCGCTTGCCGAGAATGAATTCAACAGGCAGGAGAGCGGCAGCCACCGTCCTCCAGCAGTCGGAAGGCTTCGCACACAAGCCCGCTTCATTGCGGCTTCGTTCTTCGCCTCTTCCAAGCAACCGCGACCTCTGCTTCTCGGAGGCGAAGAAGCGGCTAATTCGCGCACAGCTCAGTAGAGCGGCAGCGGAGCGCTCCGGAACGCCGCTTCAAGCCGAAAGACGCCGGGAAGCGGCACTTTCCTCCGGATAGCTCCGGAGCCGCGCTTCTGCTTCTCTAGTCATCTCTAGCTTAGCGAAAAGCTTTCCCACTCCAGTTGGCAAGGGGAGAGTGGACCTGCACTGCACACTAACCGCGGTTTGCAAAGAAAGAGGATTTGCTGCACATTCCAAGGACACGGCTCTTTCCGAGGCAATCTGCAACCTGCTGTCAGATGGAAGTGCTCTCTGCCCTCTCCTGCCCAGCTCTAGGTACTAGCGGGCACTTTCCAGCCTGGCCGAGGCAAACAACCTCGAGAGATGTCACAGAGCATAAGTGGAGCACAGATGCTCAAAAGCAGCAAAGCTGAAGAGCCTGGCTCAGCTTCACTAGTGTGCAATTGACTGACTGCGAAAAACAAAGCAGCAGAGCACCGGGCTTCTGGGCGCTGTGAAGGCAATTGCCAAAACCAGGCAGCTGCTCCTTCCCAAGCACAGGCAGCTGCCTATGTTCTTGCTTGTCGACAAACTCACCGCTGCCCTTCTTTTCAGCAGCTGCCACCGTCTTCTGTGCATCTCGGAGCCTCTGGCGACGAGCAAGACTTGCCAAGGTGGGAGGCATCAGGACCAAGTCAAAACCCAGGCAAGTTGTCCTGGAACGCTTTCCATTCGCTTGCCGAGAGTGAATTCAACAGGCAGGAGAGCGGCAGCCACCGTCCTCCGGCAGTCGGAAGGCTTCGCACACAAGCCCGCTTCTTTGCGGCTTCGTTCTTCGCCTCTTCCAAGCAACCGCGATCTCTGCTTCTCGGAGGCGAAGAAGCGGCTAATTCGCGCAAAGCTCAGTAGAGCGGCAGCGGAGCGCTCCGGAGCGCCGCTTCAAGCCGAAAGACGCCGGGAAGCGGCACTTTCCTCCGGATAGCTCCGGAGCCGCGCTTCTGCTTCTCTAGTCATCTCTAGCTTAGCGAAAAGCTTTCCCACTCCAGTTGGCAAGGGGAGAGCGTACCTGCACTGCACACTAACCGCGGTTTGCAAAGAAAGAGGATTTGCTGCACATTCCAAGGACACGGCTCTTTCCGAGGCAATCTGCAACCTGCTGTCAGATGGAAGTGCTCTCTGCCCTCTCCTGCCCAGCTCTAGCTACTAGCGGGCACTTGCCAGCCTGGCCGAGGCAAACAACCTGCAGAGATGTCACAGAGCATAAGCGGAGCACAGATGCTCAAAAGCAGCAACGCTGAAGAGCCTGGCTCAGCTTCACAAGTGTGCAATTGACTGACTGCGAAAAACAAAGCAGCAGAGCACCGGGCTTCTGGGCGCTGTGAAGGCAATTGCCAAAACCAGGCAGCTGCTCCTTCCCAAGCACAGGCAGCTGCCTATGTTCTTGCTTGTCGACAAACTCACCGCTGCCCTTCTTTTCAGCAGCTGCCACCGTCTTCTGTGCATCTCGGAGCCTCTGGCGACGAGCAAGACTTGCCAAGGTGGGAGGCATCAGGACCAAGTCAAAACCCAGGCAAGTTGTCCTGGAACGCTTTCCATTCGCTTGCCGAGAGTGAATTCAACAGGCAGGAGAGTGGCAGCCACCGTCCTCCAGCAGTCGGAAGGCTTCGCACACAAGCCCGCTTCTTTGCGGCTTCGTTCTTCGCCTCTTCCAAGCAACCGCGATCTCTGCTTCTCGGAGGCGAAGAAGCGGCTAATTCGCGCACAGCTCAGTAGAGCGCCAGCGGAGCGCTCCGGAGCGCCGCTTCAAGCCGAAAGACGCCGGGAAGCGGCACTTTCCTCCGGTTGCATCCGGAGCCGCGCTTCTGCTTCTCTAGTCATCTCTAGCTTAGCGAAAAGCTTTCCCACTCCATTTGGCAAGGGGAGAGTGGACCTGCTCTGCACACTAACCGCGGTTTGCAAAGAAAGAGGATTTGCTGCACATTCCAAGGACACGGCTCTTTCCGAGGCAATCTGCAACCTGCTGTCAGATGGAAGTGCTCTCTGCCCTCTCCTGCCCAGCTCTAGGTACTAGCGGGCACTTGCCAGCCTGGCCGAGGCAAACCACCTCGAGAGATGTCACAGAGCATAAGTGGAGCACAGATGCTCAAAAGCAGCAACGCTGAAGAGCCTGGCTCAGCTTCACAAGTGTGCAATTGACTGACTGCGAAAACAAAGCAGCAGAGCACCGGGCTTCTGGGCGCTGTGAAGGCAATTGCCAAAACCAGGCAGCTGCTCCTTCCCAAGCACAGGCAGCTGCCTATGTTCTTGCTTGTCGACAAATTCACCGCTGCCCTTCTTTTCAGCAGCTGCCACCGTCTTCTGTGCATCTCGGAGCCTCTGGCGACGAGCAAGACTTGCCAAGGTGGGACGCATCAGGACCAAGTCAAAACCCAGGCAAGTTGTCCTGGAACGCTTTCCATTCGCTTGCCGAGAGTGAATTCAACAGGCAGGAGAGTGGCAGCCACCGTCCTCCAGCAGTCGGAAGGCTTGGCACACAAGCCCGCTTCTTTGCGGCTTCGTTCTTCGCCTCTTCCAAGCAACCGCGATCTCTGCTTCTCGGAGGCGAAGAAGCGGCTAATTCGCGCACAGCACAGTAGAGCGCCAGCGGAGCGCTCCGGAGCGCCGCTTCAAGCCGAAAGACGCCGGGAAGCGGCACTTTCCTCCGGATAGCTCCGGAGCCGCGCTTCTGCTTCTCTAGTCATCTCTAGCTTAGCGAAAAGCTTTCCCACTCCATTTGGCAAGGGGAGAGCGTACCTGCACTGCACACTAACCGCGGTTTGCAAAGAAAGAAGATTTGCTGCACATTCCAAGGACATGGCTCTTTCCGAGGCAATCTGCAACCTGCTGTCAGATGGAAGTGCTCTCTGCCCTCTCCTGCCCAGCTCTAGGTACTAGCGGGCACTTTCCAGCCTGGCCGAGGCAAACAACCTCGAGAGATGTCACAGAGCATAAGTGGAGCACAGATGCTCAAAAGCAGCAAAGCTGAAGAGCCTGGCTCAGCTTGACTAGTGTGCAATTGACTGACTGCGAAAAACAAAGCAGCAGAGCACCGGGCTTCTGGGCGCTGTGAAGGCAATTGCCAAAACCAGGCAGCTGCTCCTACCCAAGCACAGTCAGCTGCCTATGCTCTTGCTTGTCGAAAAACTCACCGCTGCCCTTCTTTTCAGCAGCTGCCACCGTCTTCTGTGCATCTCGGAGCCTCTGGCGACGAGCAAGACTTGCCAACGTGGGACGCATCAGGACCAAGTCAAAACCCAGGCAAGTTGTCCTGGAACGCTTTCCATTCGCTTGCCGAGAGTGAATTCAAGAGGCAGGAGAGCGGCAGCCACCGTCCTCCAGCAGTCGGAAGGCTTCGCACACAAGCCCGCTTCTTTGCGGCTTCGTTCTTCGCCTCTTCCAAGCAACCGCGATCTCTGCCTCTCGGAGGCGAAGAAGCGGCTAATTCGCGCACAGCTCAGTAAAGCGCCATCGGAGCGCTCCGGAGCGCCGCTTCAAGCCGAAAGACGCCGGGAAGCGGCACTTTCCTCCGGATAGCTCCGGAGCCGCGCTTCTGCTTCTCTAGTCATCTCTAGCTTAGCGAAAAGCTTTCCCACTCCAGTTGGCAAGGGGAGAGTGGACCTGCACTGCACACTAACCGCGGTTTGCAAAGAAAGAGGATTTGCTGCACATTCCAAGGACACGGCTCTTTCCGAGGCAATCTGCAACCTGCTGTCAGATGGAAGTGCTCTCTGCCCTCTCCTGCCCAGCTCTAGCTACTAGCGGGCACTTGCCAGCCTGGCCGAGGCAAACAACCTCGAGAGATGTCACAGAGCATAAGCGGAGCACAGATGCTCAAAAGCAGCAACGCTGAAGAGCCTGGCTCAGCTTCACAAGTGTGCAATTGACTGACTGCGAAAAACAAAGCAGCAGAGCACCGGGCTTCTGGGCGCTGTGAAGGCAATTGCCAAAACCAGGCAGCTGCTCCTTCCCAAGCACAGGCAGCTGCCTATGTTCTTGCTTGTCGACAAACTCACCGCTGCCCTTCTTTTCAGCAGCTGCCACCGTCTTCTGTGCATCTCGGAGCCTCTGGCGACGAGCAAGACTTGCCAAGGTGGGAGGCATCAGGACCAAGTCAAAACCCAGGCAAGTTGTCCTGGAACGCTTTCCATTCGCTTGCCGAGAGTGAATTCAACAGGCAGGAGAGTGGCAGCCACCGTCCTCCAGCAGTCGGAAGGCTTGGCACACAAGCCCGCTTCTTTGCGGCTTCGTTCTTCGCCTCTTCCAAGCAACCGCGATCTCTGCTTCTCGGAGGCGAAGAAGCGGCTAATTCGCGCACAGCTCAGTAGAGCGCCAGCGGAGCGCTCCGGAGCGCCGCTTCAAGCCGAAAGACGCCGGGAAGCGGCACTTTCCTCCGGTTGCATCCGGAGCCGCGCTTCTGCTTCTCTAGTCATCTCTAGCTTAGCGAAAAGCTTTCCCACTCCATTTGGCAAGGGGAGAGTGGACCTGCACTGCACACTAACCGCGGTTTGCAAAGAAAGAGGATTTGCTGCACATTCCAAGGACACGGCTCTTTCCGAGGCAATCTGCAACCTGCTGTCAGATGGAAGTGCTCTCTGCCCTCTCCTGCCCAGCTCTAGGTACTAGCGGGCACTTGCCAGCCTGGCCGAGGCAAACCACCTCGAGAGATGTCACAGAGCATAAGTGGAGCACAGATGCTCAAAAGCAGCAACGCTGAAGAGCCTGGCTCAGCTTCACAAGTGTGCAATTGACTGACTGCGAAAAACAAAGCAGCAGAGCACCGGGCTTCTGGGCGCTGTGAAGGCAATTGCCAAAACCAGGCAGCTGCTCCTTCCCAAGCACAGGCAGCTGCCTACGTTCTTGCTTGTCGACAAACTCACCGCTGCCCTTCTTTTCAGCAGCTGCCACCGTCTTCTGTGCATCTCGGAGCCTCTGGCGACGAGCAAGACTTGCCAAGGTGGGAGGCATCAGGACCAAGTCAAAACCCAGGCAAGTTGTCCTGGAACGCTTTCCATTCGCTTGCCGAGAGTGAATTCAACAGGCAGGAGAGTGGCAGCCACCGTCCTCCAGCAGTCGGAAGGCTTCGCACACAAGCCCGCTTCTTTGCGGCTTCGTTCTTCGCCTCTTCCAAGCAACCGCGATCTCTGCTTCTCGGAGGCGAAGAAGCGGCTAATTCGCGCACAGCTCAGTAGAGCGCCAGCGGAGCGCTCCGGAGCGCCGCTTCAAGCCGAAAGACGCCGGGAAGCGGCACTTTCCTCCGGTTGCATCCGGAGCCGCGCTTCTGCTTCTCTAGTCATCTCTAGCTTAGCGAAAAGCTTTCCCACTCCATTTGGCAAGGGGAGAGTGGACCTGCACTGCACACTAACCGCGGTTTGCAAAGAAAGAGGATTTGTTGCACATTCCAAGGACACGGCTCTTTCCGAGGCAATCTGCAACCTGCTGTCAGATGGAAGTGCTCTCTGCCCTCTCCTGCCCAGCTCTAGGTACTAGCGGGCACTTTCCAGCCTGGCCGAGGCAAACCACCTCGAGAGATGTCACAGAGCATAAGTGGAGCACAGATGCTCAAAAGCAGCAAAGCTGAAGAGCCTGGCTCAGCTTCACTAGTGTGCAATTGACTGACTGCGAAAAACAAAGCAGCAGAGCACCGGGCTTCTGGGCGCTGTGAAGGCAATTGCCAAAACCAGGCAGCTGCTCCTTCCCAAGCCCAGGCAGCTGCCTATGTTCTTGCTTGTCGACAAACTCACCGCTGTCCCTCTTTTCAGCAGCTGCCACCGTCTTCTGTGCATCTCGGAGCCTCTGGCGACGAGCAAGACTTGCCAAGGTGGGAGGCATCAGGACCAAGTCAAAACCCAGGCAAGTTGTCCTGGAACGCTTTCCATTCGCTTGCCGAGAGTGAATTCAAGAGGCAGGAGAGCGGCAGCCACCGTCCTCCAGCAGTCGGAAGGCTTCGCACACAAGCCCGCTTCTTTGCGGCTTCGTTCTTCGCCTCTTCCAAGCAACCGCGATCTCTGCCTCTCGGAGGCGAAGAAGCGGCTAATTCGCGCACAGCTCAGTAAAGCGCCATCGGAGCGCTCCGGAGCGCCGCTTCAAGCCGAAAGACGCCGGGAAGCGGCACTTTCCTCCGGATAGCTCCGGAGCCGCGCTTCTGCTTCTCTAGTCATCTCTAGCTTAGCGAAAATCTTTCCCACTCCAGTTGGCAAGGGGAGAGTGGACCTGCACTGCACACTAACCGCGGTTTGCAAAGAAAGAGGATTTGCTGCACATTCCAAGGACACGGCTCTTTCCGAGGCAATCTGCAACCTGCTGTCAGATGGAAGTGCTCTCTGCCCTCTCCTGCCCAGCTCTAGCTACTAGCGGGCACTTGCCAGCCTGGCCGAGGCAAACAACCTCGAGAGATGTCACAGAGCATAAGCGGAGCACAGATGCTCAAAAGCAGCAACGCTGAAGAGCCTGGCTCAGCTTCACAAGTGTGCAATTGACTGACTGCGAAAAACAAAGCAGCAGAGCACCGGGCTTCTGGGCGCTGTGAAGGCAATTGCCAAAACCAGGCAGCTGCTCCTTCCCAAGCACAGGCAGCTGCCTATGTTCTTGCTTGTCGACAAACTCACCGCTGCCCTTCTTTTCAGCAGCTGCCACCGTCTTCTGGGCATCTCGGAGCCTCTGGCTACGAGCAAGACTTGCCAAGGTGGGACGCATCAGGACCAAGTCAAAACCCAGGCAAGTTGTCCTGGAACGCTTTCCATTCGCTTGCCGAGAGTGAATTCAACAGGCAGGAGAGTGGCAGCCACCGTCCTCCAGCAGTCGGAAGGCTTGGCACACAAGCCCGCTTCTTTGCGGCTTCGTTCTTCGCCTCTTCCAAGCAACCGCGATCTCTGCTTCTCGGAGGCGAAGAAGCGGCTAATTCGCGCACAGCTCAGTAGAGCGCCAGCGGAGCGCTCCGGAGCGCCGCTTCAAGCCGAAAGACGCCGGGAAGCGGCACTTTCCTCCGGTTGCATCCGGAGCCGCGCTTCTGCTTCTCTAGTCATCTCTAGCTTAGCGAAAAGCTTTCCCACTCCATTTGGCAAGGGGAGAGTGGACCTGCACTGCACACTAACCGCGGTTTGCAAAGAAAGAGGATTTGCTGCACATTCCAAGGACACGGCTCTTTCCGAGGCAATCTGCAACCTGCTGTCAGATGGAAGTGCTCTCTGCCCTCTCCTGCCCAGCTCTAGGTACTAGCGGGCACTTGCCAGCCTGGCCGAGGCAAACCACCTCGAGAGATGTCACAGAGCATAAGTGGAGCACAGATGCTCAAAAGCAGCAACGCTGAAGAGCCTGGCTCAGCTTCACAAGTGTGCAATTGACTGACTGCGAAAAACAAAGCAGCAGAGCACCGGGCTTCTGGGCGCTGTGAAGGCAATTGCCAAAACCAGGCAGCTGCTCCTTCCCAAGCACAGGCAGCTGCCTACGTTCTTGCTTGTCGACAAACTCACCGCTGCCCTTCTTTTCAGCAGCTGCCACCGTCTTCTGTGCATCTCGGAGCCTCTGGCGACGAGCAAGACTTGCCAAGGTGGGAGGCATCAGGACCAAGTCAAAACCCAGGCAAGTTGTCCTGGAACGCTTTCCATTCGCTTGCCGAGAGTGAATTCAACAGGCAGGAGAGTGGCAGCCACCGTCCTCCAGCAGTCGGAAGGCTTCGCACACAAGCCCGCTTCTTTGCGGCTTCGTTCTTCGCCTCTTCCAAGCAACCGCGATCTCTGCTTCTCGGAGGCGAAGAAGCGGCTAATTCGCGCACAGCTCAGTAGAGCGCCAGCGGAGCGCTCCGGAGCGCCGCTTCAAGCCGAAAGACGCCGGGAAGCGGCACTTTCCTCCGGTTGCATCCGGAGCCGCGCTTCTGCTTCTCTAGTCATCTCTAGCTTAGCGAAAAGCTTTCCCACTCCATTTGGCAAGGGGAGAGTGGACCTGCACTGCACACTAACCGCGGTTTGCAAAGAAAGAGGATTTGTTGCACATTCCAAGGACACGGCTCTTTCCGAGGCAATCTGCAACCTGCTGTCAGATGGAAGTGCTCTCTGCCCTCTCCTGCCCAGCTCTAGGTACTAGCGGGCACTTTCCAGCCTGGCCGAGGCAAACCACCTCGAGAGATGTCACAGAGCATAAGTGGAGCACAGATGCTCAAAAGCAGCAAAGCTGAAGAGCCTGGCTCAGCTTCACTAGTGTGCAATTGACTGACTGCGAAAAACAAAGCAGCAGAGCACCGGGCTTCTGGGCGCTGTGAAGGCAATTGCCAAAACCAGGCAGCTGCTCCTTCCCAAGCCCAGGCAGCTGCCTATGTTCTTGCTTGTCGACAAACTCACCGCTGTCCCTCTTTTCAGCAGCTGCCACCGTCTTCTGTGCATCTCGGAGCCTCTGGCGACGAGCAAGACTTGCCAAGGTGGGAGGCATCAGGACCAAGTCAAAACCCAGGCAAGTTGTCCTGGAACGCTTTCCATTCGCTTGCCGAGAGTGAATTCAAGAGGCAGGAGAGCGGCAGCCACCGTCCTCCAGCAGTCGGAAGGCTTGGCACACAAGCCCGCTTCTTTGCGGCTTCGTTCTTCGCCTCTTCCAAGCAACCGCGATCTCTGCTTCTCGGAGGCGAAGAAGCGGCTAATTCGCGCACAGCACAGTAGAGCGCCAGCGGAGCGCTCCGGAGCGCCGCTTCAAGCCGAAAGAAGCCGGGAAGCGGCACTTTCCTCCGGTTGCATCCGGAGCCGCGCTTCTGCTTCTCTAGTCATCTCTAGCTTAGCGAAAAGCTTTCCCACTCCATTTGGCAAGGGGAGAGCGTACCTGCACTGCACACTAACCGCGGTTTGCAAAGAAAGAAGATTTGCTGCACATTCCAAGGACATGGCTCTTTCCGAGGCAATCTGCAACCTGCTGTCAGATGGAAGTGCTCTCTGCCCTCTCCTGCCCAGCTCTAGGTACTAGCGGGCACTTGCCAGCCTGGCCGAGGCAAACAACCTCCAGAGATGTCACAGAGCATAAGTGGAGCACAGATGCTCAAAAGCAGCAAAGCTGAAGAGCCTGGCTCAGCTTCACTAGTGTGCAATTGACTGACTGCGAAAAACAAAGCAGCAGAGCACCGGGCTTCTGGGCGCTGTGAAGGCAATTGCCAAAACCAGGCAGCTGCTCCTTCCCAAGCACAGTCAGCTGCCTATGCTCTTGCTTGTCGAAAAACTCACCGCTGCCCTTCTTTTCAGCAGCTGCCACCGTCTTCTGTGCATCTCGGAGCCTCTGGCGACGAGCAAGACTTGCCAACGTGGGACGCATCAGGACCAAGTCAAAACCCAGGCAAGTTGTCCTGGAACGCTTTCCATTCGCTTGCCGAGAGTGAATTCAAGAGGCAGGAGAGCGGCAGCCACCGTCCTCCAGCAGTCGGAAGGCTTCGCACACAAGCCCGCTTCTTTGCGGCTTCGTTCTTCGCCTCTTCCAAGCAACCGCGATCTCTGCCTCTCGGAGGCGAAGAAGCGGCTAATTCGCGCACAGCTCAGTAAAGCGCCATCGGAGCGCTCCGGAGCGCCGCTTCAAGCCGAAAGACGCCGGGAAGCGGCACTTTCCTCCGGATAGCTCCGGAGCCGCGCTTCTGCTTCTCTAGTCATCTCTAGCTTAGCGAAAAGCTTTCCCACTCCATTTGGCAAGGGGAGAGCGTACCTGCACTGCACACTAACCGCGGTTTGCAAAGAAAGAAGATTTGCTGCACATTCCAAGGACACGGCTCTTTCCGAGGCAATCTGCAACCTGCTGTCAGATGGAAGTGCTCTCTGCCCTCTCCTGCCCAGCTCTAGCTACTAGCGGGCACTTGCCAGCCTGGCCGAGGCAAACAACCTCGAGAGATGTCACAGAGCATAAGCGGAGCACAGATGCTCAAAAGCAGCAACGCTGAAGAGCCTGGCTCAGCTTCACAAGTGTGCAATTGACTGACTGCGAAAAACAAAGCAGCAGAGCACCGGGCTTCTGGGCGCTGTGAAGGCAATTGCCAAAACCAGGCAGCTGCTCCTTCCCAAGCACAGGCAGCTGCCTATGTTCTTGCTTGTCGACAAACTCACCGCTGCCCTTCTTTTCAGCAGCTGCCACCGTCTTCTGTGCATCTCGGAGCCTCTGGCGACGAGCAAGACTTGCCAAGGTGGGAGGCATCAGGACCAAGTCAAAACCCAGGCAAGTTGTCCTGGAACGCTTTCCATTCGCTTGCCGAGAGTGAATTCAACAGGCAGGAGAGTGGCAGCCACCGTCCTCCAGCAGTCGGAAGGCTTGGCACACAAGCCCGCTTCTTTGCGGCTTCGTTCTTCGCCTCTTCCAAGCAACCGCGATCTCTGCTTCTCGGAGGCGAAGAAGCGGCTAATTCGCGCACAGCTCAGTAGAGCGCCAGCGGAGCGCTCCGGAGCGCCGCTTCAAGCCGAAAGACGCCGGGAAGCGGCACTTTCCTCCGGTTGCATCCGGAGCCGCGCTTCTGCTTCTCTAGTCATCTCTAGCTTAGCGAAAAGCTTTCCCACTCCATTTGGCAAGGGGAGAGTGGACCTGCACTGCACACTAACCGCGGTTTGCAAAGAAAGAGGATTTGCTGCACATTCCAAGGACACGGCTCTTTCCGAGGCAATCTGCAACCTGCTGTCAGATGGAAGTGCTCTCTGCCCTCTCCTGCCCAGCTCTAGGTACTAGCGGGCACTTGCCAGCCTGGCCGAGGCAAACCACCTCGAGAGATGTCACAGAGCATAAGTGGAGCACAGATGCTCAAAAGCAGCAACGCTGAAGAGCCTGGCTCAGCTTCACAAGTGTGCAATTGACTGACTGCGAAAAACAAAGCAGCAGAGCACCGGGCTTCTGGGCGCTGTGAAGGCAATTGCCAAAACCAGGCAGCTGCTCCTTCCCAAGCACAGGCAGCTGCCTACGTTCTTGCTTGTCGACAAACTCACCGCTGCCCTTCTTTTCAGCAGCTGCCACCGTCTTCTGTGCATCTCGGAGCCTCTGGCAACGAGCAAGACTTGCCAAGGTGGGAGGCATCAGGACCAAGTCAAAACCCAGGCAAGTTGTCCTGGAACGCTTTCCATTCGCTTGCCGAGAGTGAATTCAACAGGCAGGAGAGTGGCAGCCACCGTCCTCCAGCAGTCGGAAGGCTTGGCACACAAGCCCGCTTCTTTGCGGCTTCGTTCTTCGCCTCTTCCAAGCAACCGCGATCTCTGCTTCTCGGAGGCGAAGAAGCGGCTAATTCGCGCACAGCTCAGTAGAGCGCCAGCGGAGCGCTCCGGAGCGCCGCTTCAAGCCGAAAGACGCCGGGAAGCGGCACTTTCCTCCGGTTGCATCCGGAGCCGCGCTTCTGCTTCTCTAGTCATCTCTAGCTTAGCGAAAAGCTTTCCCACTCCATTTGGCAAGGGGAGAGTGGACCTGCACTGCACACTAACCGCGGTTTGCAAAGAAAGAGGATTTGCTGCACATTCCAAGGACACGGCTCTTTCCGAGGCAATCTGCAACCTGCTGTCAGATGGAAGTGCTCTCTGCCCTCTCCTGCCCAGCTCTAGGTACTAGCGGGCACTTTCCAGCCTGGCCGAGGCAAACCACCTCGAGAGATGTCACAGAGCATAAGTGGAGCACAGATGCTCAAAAGCAGCAAAGCTGAAGAGCCTGGCTCAGCTTCACTAGTGTGCAATTGACTGACTGCGAAAAACAAAGCAGCAGAGCACCGGGCTTCTGGGCGCTGTGAAGGCAATTGCCAAAACCAGGCAGCTGCTCCTTCCCAAGCCCAGGCAGCTGCCTATGTTCTTGCTTGTCGACAAACTCACCGCTGTCCCTCTTTTCAGCAGCTGCCACCGTCTTCTGTGCATCTCGGAGCCTCTGGCGACGAGCAAGACTTGCCAAGGTGGGAGGCATCAGGACCAAGTCAAAACCCAGGCAAGTTGTCCTGGAACGCTTTCCATTCGCTTGCCGAGAGTGAATTCAAGAGGCAGGAGAGCGGCAGCCACCGTCCTCCAGCAGTCGGAAGGCTTGGCACACAAGCCCGCTTCTTTGCGGCTTCGTTCTTCGCCTCTTCCAAGCAACCGCGATCTCTGCTTCTCGGAGGCGAAGAAGCGGCTAATTCGCGCACAGCTCAGTAGAGCGCCAGCGGAGCGCTCCGGAGCGCCGCTTCAAGCCGAAAGAAGCCGGGAAGCGGCACTTTCCTCCGGTTGCATCCGGAGCCGCGCTTCTGCTTCTCTAGTCATCTCTAGCTTAGCGAAAAGCTTTCCCACTCCATTTGGCAAGGGGAGAGCGTACCTGCACTGCACACTAACCGCGGTTTGCAAAGAAAGAAGATTTGCTGCACATTCCAAGGACATGGCTCTTTCCGAGGCAATCTGCAACCTGCTGTCAGATGGAAGTGCTCTCTGCCCTCTCCTGCCCAGCTCTAGGTACTAGCGGGCACTTTCCAGCCTGGCCGAGGCAAACAACCTCGAGAGATGTCACAGAGCATAAGTGGAGCACAGATGCTCAAACCAGCAAAGCTGAAGAGCCTGGCTCAGCTTGACTAGTGTGCAATTGACTGACTGCGAAAAACAAAGCAGCAGAGCACCGGGCTTCTGGGCGCTGTGAAGGCAATTGCCAAAACCAGGCAGCTGCTCCTTCCCAAGCACAGTCAGCTGCCTATGTTCTTGCTTGTCGACAAACTCACCGCTGCCCTTCTTTTCAGCAGCTGCCACCGTCTTCTGGGCATCTCGGAGCCTCTGGCTACGAGCAAGACTTGCCAAGGTGGGACGCATCAGGACCAAGTCAAAACCCAGGCAAGTTGTCCTGGAACGCTTTCCATTCGCTTGCCGAGAGTAAATTCAACAGGCAGGAGAGCGGCAGCCACCGTCCTCCAGCAGTCGGAAGGCTTCGCGCACAAGCCCGCTTCTTTGCGGCTTCGTTCTTCGCCTCTTCCAAGCAACCGCGATCTCTGCTTCTCGGAGGCGAAGAAGCGGCTAATTCGCGCACAGCACAGTAGAGCGCCAGCGGAGCGCTCCGGAGCGCCGCTTCAAGCCGAAAGACGCCGGGAAGCGGCACTTTCCTCCGGATAGCTCCGGAGCCGCGCTTCTGCTTCTCTAGTCATCTCTAGCTTAGCGAAAAGCTTTCCCACTCCATTTGGCAAGGGGAGAGCGTACCTGCACTGCACACTAACCGCGGTTTGCAAAGAAAGAAGATTTGCTGCACATTCCAAGGACATGGCTCTTTCCGAGGCAATCTGCAACCTGCTGTCAGATGGAAGTGCTCTCTGCCCTCTCCTGCCCAGCTCTAGGTACTAGCGGGCACTTGCCAGCCTGGCCGAGGCAAACAACCTCCAGAGATGTCACAGAGCATAAGTGGAGCACAGATGCTCAAAAGCAGCAAAGCTGAAGAGCCTGGCTCAGCTTCACTAGTGTGCAATTGACTGACTGCGAAAAACAAAGCAGCAGAGCACCGGGCTTCTGGGCGCTGTGAAGGCAATTGCCAAAACCAGGCAGCTGCTCCTTCCCAAGCACAGTCAGCTGCCTATGCTCTTGCTTGTCGAAAAACTCACCGCTGCCCTTCTTTTCAGCAGCTGCCACCGTCTTCTGTGCATCTCGGAGCCTCTGGCGACGAGCAAGACTTGCCAACGTGGGACGCATCAGGACCAAGTCAAAACCCAGGCAAGTTGTCCTGGAACGCTTTCCATTCGCTTGCCGAGAGTGAATTCAAGAGGCAGGAGAGTGGCAGCCACCGTCCTCCAGCAGTCGGAAGGCTTCGCACACAAGCCCGCTTCTTTGCGGCTTCGTTCTTCGCCTCTTCCAAGCAACCGCGATCTCTGCCTCTCGGAGGCGAAGAAGCGGCTAATTCGCGCACAGCTCAGTAAAGCGCCATCGGAGCGCTCCGGAGCGCCGCTTCAAGCCGAAAGACGCCGGGAAGCGGCACTTTCCTCCGGATAGCTCCGGAGCCGCGCTTCTGCTTCTCTAGTCATCTCTAGCTTAGCGAAAAGCTTTCCCACTCCATTTGGCAAGGGGAGAGCGTACCTGCACTGCACACTAACCGCGGTTTGCAAAGAAAGAAGATTTGCTGCACATTCCAAGGACATGGCTCTTTCCGAGGCAATCTGCAACCTGCTGTCAGATGGAAGTTCTCTCTGCCCTCTCCTGCCCAGCTCTAGGTACTAGCGGGCACTTTCCAGCCTGGCCGAGGCAAACAACCTCGAGAGATGTCACAGAGCATAAGTGGAGCACAGATGCTCAAAAGCAGCAAAGCTGAAGAGCCTGGCTCAGCTTCACTAGTGTGCAATTGACTGACTGCGAAAAACAAAGCAGCAGAGCACCGGGCTTCTGGGCGCTGTGAAGGCAATTGCCAAAACCAGGCAGCTGCTCCTTCCCAAGCCCAGGCAGCTGCCTATGTTCTTGCTTGTCGACAAACTCACCGCTGTCCCTCTTTTCAGCAGCTGCCACCGTCTTCTGTGCATCTCGGAGCCTCTGGCGACGAGCAAGACTTGCCAAGGTGGGAGGCATCAGGACCAAGTCAAAACCCAGGCAAGTTGTCCTGGAACGCTTTCCATTCGCTTGCCGAGAGTGAATTCAAGAGGCAGGAGAGCGGCAGCCACCGTCCTCCAGCAGTCGGAAGGCTTGGCACACAAGCCCGCTTCTTTGCGGCTTCGTTCTTCGCCTCTTCCAAGCAACCGCGATCTCTGCTTCTCGGAGGCGAAGAAGCGGCTAATTCGCGCACAGCACAGTAGAGCGCCAGCGGAGCGCTCCGGAGCGCCGCTTCAAGCCGAAAGAAGCCGGGAAGCGGCACTTTCCTCCGGTTGCATCCGGAGCCGCGCTTCTGCTTCTCTAGTCATCTCTAGCTTAGCGAAAAGCTTTCCCACTCCATTTGGCAAGGGGAGAGCGTACCTGCACTGCACACTAACCGCGGTTTGCAAAGAAAGAAGATTTGCTGCACATTCCAAGGACATGGCTCTTTCCGAGGCAATCTGCAACCTGCTGTCAGATGGAAGTGCTCTCTGCCCTCTCCTGCCCAGCTCTAGGTACTAGCGGGCACTTTCCAGCCTGGCCGAGGCAAACAACCTCGAGAGATGTCACAGAGCATAAGTGGAGCACAGATGCTCAAACCAGCAAAGCTGAAGAGCCTGGCTCAGCTTGACTAGTGTGCAATTGACTGACTGCGAAAAACAAAGCAGCAGAGCACCGGGCTTCTGGGCGCTGTGAAGGCAATTGCCAAAACCAGGCAGCTGCTCCTTCCCAAGCACAGTCAGCTGCCTATGTTCTTGCTTGTCGACAAACTCACCGCTGCCCTTCTTTTCAGCAGCTGCCACCGTCTTCTGGGCATCTCGGAGCCTCTGGCTACGAGCAAGACTTGCCAAGGTGGGACGCATCAGGACCAAGTCAAAACCCAGGCAAGTTGTCCTGGAACGCTTTCCATTCGCTTGCCGAGAGTAAATTCAACAGGCAGGAGAGCGGCAGCCACCGTCCTCCAGCAGTCGGAAGGCTTCGCGCACAAGCCCGCTTCTTTGCGGCTTCGTTCTTCGCCTCTTCCAAGCAACCGCGATCTCTGCTTCTCGGAGGCGAAGAAGCGGCTAATTCGCGCACAGCACAGTAGAGCGCCAGCGGAGCGCTCCGGAGCGCCGCTTCAAGCCGAAAGACGCCGGGAAGCGGCACTTTCCTCCGGATAGCTCCGGAGCCGCGCTTCTGCTTCTCTAGTCATCTCTAGCTTAGCGAAAAGCTTTCCCACTCCATTTGGCAAGGGGAGAGCGTACCTGCACTGCACACTAACCGCGGTTTGCAAAGAAAGAAGATTTGCTGCACATTCCAAGGACATGGCTCTTTCCGAGGCAATCTGCAACCTGCTGTCAGATGGAAGTGCTCTCTGCCCTCTCCTGCCCAGCTCTAGGTACTAGCGGGCACTTGCCAGCCTGGCCGAGGCAAACAACCTCCAGAGATGTCACAGAGCATAAGTGGAGCACAGATGCTCAAAAGCAGCAAAGCTGAAGAGCCTGGCTCAGCTTCACTAGTGTGCAATTGACTGACTGCGAAAAACAAAGCAGCAGAGCACCGGGCTTCTGGGCGCTGTGAAGGCAATTGCCAAAACCAGGCAGCTGCTCCTTCCCAAGCACAGTCAGCTGCCTATGCTCTTGCTTGTCGAAAAACTCACCGCTGCCCTTCTTTTCAGCAGCTGCCACCGTCTTCTGTGCATCTCGGAGCCTCTGGCGACGAGCAAGACTTGCCAACGTGGGACGCATCAGGACCAAGTCAAAACCCAGGCAAGTTGTCCTGGAACGCTTTCCATTCGCTTGCCGAGAGTGAATTCAAGAGGCAGGAGAGCGGCAGCCACCGTCCTCCAGCAGTCGGAAGGCTTCGCACACAAGCCCGCTTCTTTGCGGCTTCGTTCTTCGCCTCTTCCAAGCAACCGCGATCTCTGCCTCTCGGAGGCGAAGAAGCGGCTAATTCGCGCACAGCTCAGTAAAGCGCCATCGGAGCGCTCCGGAGCGCCGCTTCAAGCCGAAAGACGCCGGGAAGCGGCACTTTCCTCCGGATAGCTCCGGAGCCGCGCTTCTGCTTCTCTAGTCATCTCTAGCTTAGCGAAAAGCTTTCCCACTCCATTTGGCAAGGGGAGAGCGTACCTGCACTGCACACTAACCGCGGTTTGCAAAGAAAGAAGATTTGCTGCACATTCCAAGGACATGGCTCTTTCCGAGGCAATCTGACACCTGCTGTCAGATGGAAGTGCTCTCTGCCCTCTCCTGCCCAGCTCTAGGTACTAGCGGGCACTTGCCAGCCTGGCCGAGGCAAACAACCTCGAGAGATGTCACAGAGCATAAGCGGAGCACAGATGCTCAAAAGCAGCAATGCTGAAGAGCCTGGCTCAGCTTCACTAGTGTGCAATTGACTGACTGCGAAAAACAAAGCAGCAGAGCACCGGGCTTCTGGGCGCTGTGAAGGCAATTGCCAAAACCAGGCAGCTGCTCCTTCCCAAGCACAGGCAGCTGCCTATGTTCTTGCTTGTCGACAAACTCACCGCTGCCCTTCTTTTCAGCAGCTGCCACCGTCTTCTGTGCATCTCGGAGCCTCTGGCTACGAGCAAGACTTGCCAAGGTGGGACGCATCAGGACCAAGTCAAAACCCAGGCAAGTTGTCCTGGAACGCTTTCCATTCGCTTGCCGAGAGTGAATTCAAGAGGCAGGAGAGCGGCAGCCACCGTCCTCCAGCAGTCGGAAGGCTTGGCACACAAGCCCGCTTCTTTGCGGCTTCGTTCTTCGCCTCTTCCAAGCAACCGCGATCTCTGCTTCTCGGAGGCGAAGAAGCGGCTAATACGCGCACAGCTCAGTAGAGCGGCAGCGGAGCGCTCCGGAGCGCCGCTTCAAGCCGAAAGACGCCGGGAAGCGGCACTTTCCTCCGGATAGCTCCGGAGCCGCGCTTCTGCTTCTCTAGTCATCTCTAGCTTAGCGAAAAGCTTTCCCACTCCATTTGGCAAGGGGAGAGTGGACCTGCACTGCACACTAACCGCGGTTTGCAAAGAAAGAGGATTTGCTGCACATTCCAAGGACACGGCTCTTTCCGAGGCAATCTGCAACCTGCTGTCAGATGGAAGTGCTCTCTGCCCTCTCCTGCCCAGCTCTAGGTACTAGCGGGCACTTTCCAGCCTGGCCGAGGCAAACAACCTCCAGAGATGTCACAGAGCATAAGTGGAGCACAGATGCTCAAACCAGCAAAGCTGAAGAGCCTGGCTCAGCTTGACTAGTGTGCAATTGACTGACTGCGAAAAACAAAGCAGCAGAGCACCGGGCTTCTGGGCGCTGTGAAGGCAATTGCCAAAACCAGGCAGCTGCTCCTTCCCAAGCACAGTCAGCTGCCTATGTTCTTGCTTGTCGACAAACTCACCGCTGCCCTTCTTTTCAGCAGCTGCCACCGTCTTCTGTGCATCTCGGAGCCTCTGGCGACGAGCAAGACTTGCCAAGGTGGGAGGCATCAGGACCAAGTCAAAACCCAGGCAAGTTGTCCTGGAACGCTTTCCATTCGCTTGCCGAGAGTGAATTCAACAGGCAGGAGAGCGGCAGCCACCGTCCTCCAGCATTCGGAAGGCTTCGCACACAAGCCCGCTTCTTTGCGGCTTCGTTCTTCGCCTCTTCCAAGCAACCGCGACCTCTGCTTCTCGGAGGCGAAGAAGCGGCTAATTCGCGCACAGCTCAGTAAAGCGCCATCGGAGCGCTCCGGAGCGCCGCTTCAAGCCGAAAGACGCCGGGAAGCGGCACTTTCCTCCGGATAGCTCCGGAGCCGCGCTTCTGCTTCTCTAGTCATCTCTAGCTTAGCGAAAAGCTTTCCCACTCCATTTGGCAAGGGGAGAGCGTACCTGCACTGCACACTAACCGCGGTTTGCAAAGAAAGAGGATTTGCTGCACATTCCAAGGACACGGCTCTTTCCGAGGCAATCTGCAACCTGCTGTCAGATGGAAGTGCTCTCTGCCCTCTCCTGCCCAGCTCTAGCTACTAGCGGGCACTTGCCAGCCTGGCCGAGGCAAACAACCTCGAGAGATGTCACAGAGCATAAGCGGAGCACAGATGCTCAAAAGCAGCAACGCTGAAGAGCCTGGCTCAGCTTCACTAGTGTGCAATTGACTGACTGCGAAAAACAAAGCAGCAGAGCACCGGGCTTCTGGGCGCTGTGAAGGCAATTGCCAAAACCAGGCAGCTGCTCCTTCCCAAGCACAGGCAGCTGCCTATGTTCTTGCTTGTCGACAAACTCACCGCTGCCCTTCTTTTCAGCAGCTGCCACCGTCTTCTGTGCATCTCGGAGCCTCTGGCGACGAGCAAGACTTGCCAAGGTGGGACGCATCAGGACCAAGTCAAACCCAGGCAAGTTGTCCTGGAACGCTTTCCATTCGCTTGCCGAGAGTGAATTCAACAGGCAGGAGAGCGGCAGCCACCGTCCTCCAGCAGTCGGAAGGCTTCGCACACAAGCCCGCTTCTTTGCGGCTTCGTTCTTCGCCTCTTCCAAGCAACCGCGATCTCTGCTTCTCGGAGGCGAAGAAGCGGCTAATTCGCGCACAGCACAGTAGAGCGCCAGCGGAGCGCTCCGGAGCGCCGCTTCAAGCCGAAAGACGCCGGGAAGCGGCACTTTCCTCCGGATAGCTCCGGAGCCGCGCTTCTGCTTCTCTAGTCATCTCTAGCTTAGCGAAAAGCTTTCCCACTCCATTTGGCAAGGGGAGAGCGTACCTGCACTGCACACTAACCGCGGTTTGCAAAGAAAGAAGATTTGCTGCACATTCCAAGGACATGGCTCTTTCCGAGGCAATCTGCAACCTGCTGTCAGATGGAAGTGCTCTCTGCCCTCTCCTGCCCAGCTCTAGGTACTAGCGGGCACTTGCCAGCCTGGCCGAGGCAAACAACCTCCAGAGATGTCACAGAGCATAAGTGGAGCACAGATGCTCAAAAGCAGCAAAGCTGAAGAGCCTGGCTCAGCTTCACTAGTGTGCAATTGACTGACTGCGAAAAACAAAGCAGCAGAGCACCGGGCTTCTGGGCGCTGTGAAGGCAATTGCCAAAACCAGGCAGCTGCTCCTTCCCAAGCACAGTCAGCTGCCTATGCTCTTGCTTGTCGAAAAACTCACCGCTGCCCTTCTTTTCAGCAGCTGCCACCGTCTTCTGTGCATCTCGGAGCCTCTGGCGACGAGCAAGACTTGCCAACGTGGGACGCATCAGGACCAAGTCAAAACCCAGGCAAGTTGTCCTGGAACGCTTTCCATTCGCTTGCCGAGAGTGAATTCAAGAGGCAGGAGAGCGGCAGCCACCGTCCTCCAGCAGTCGGAAGGCTTCGCACACAAGCCCGCTTCTTTGCGGCTTCGTTCTTCGCCTCTTCCAAGCAACCGCGATCTCTGCCTCTCGGAGGCGAAGAAGCGGCTAATTCGCGCACAGCTCAGTAAAGCGCCATCGGAGCGCTCCGGAGCGCCGCTTCAAGCCGAAAGACGCCGGGAAGCGGCACTTTCCTCCGGATAGCTCCGGAGCCGCGCTTCTGCTTCTCTAGTCATCTCTAGCTTAGCGAAAAGCTTTCCCACTCCATTTGGCAAGGGGAGAGCGTACCTGCACTGCACACTAACCGCGGTTTGCAAAGAAAGAAGATTTGCTGCACATTCCAAGGACATGGCTCTTTCCGAGGCAATCTGCAACCTGCTGTCAGATGGAAGTGCTCTCTGCCCTCTCCTGCCCAGCTCTAGGTACTAGCGGGCACTTTCCAGCCTGGCCGAGGCAAACAACCTCGAGAGATGTCACAGAGCATAAGTGGAGCACAGATGCTCAAAAGCAGCAAAGCTGAAGAGCCTGGCTCAGCTTCACTAGTGTGCAATTGACTGACTGCGAAAAACAAAGCAGCAGAGCACCGGGCTTCTGGGCGCTGTGAAGGCAATTGCCAAAACCAGGCAGCTGCTCCTTCCCAAGCCCAGGCAGCTGCCTATGTTCTTGCTTGTCGACAAACTCACCGCTGTCCCTCTTTTCAGCAGCTGCCACCGTCTTCTGTGCATCTCGGAGCCTCTGGCGACGAGCAAGACTTGCCAAGGTGGGAGGCATCAGGACCAAGTCAAAACCCAGGCAAGTTGTCCTGGAACGCTTTCCATTCGCTTGCCGAGAGTGAATTCAAGAGGCAGGAGAGCGGCAGCCACCGTCCTCCAGCAGTCGGAAGGCTTGGCACACAAGCCCGCTTCTTTGCGGCTTCGTTCTTCGCCTCTTCCAAGCAACCGCGATCTCTGCTTCTCGGAGGCGAAGAAGCGGCTAATTCGCGCACAGCACAGTAGAGCGCCAGCGGAGCGCTCCGGAGCGCCGCTTCAAGCCGAAAGAAGCCGGGAAGCGGCACTTTCCTCCGGTTGCATCCGGAGCCGCGCTTCTGCTTCTCTAGTCATCTCTAGCTTAGCGAAAAGCTTTCCCACTCCATTTGGCAAGGGGAGAGCGTACCTGCACTGCACACTAACCGCGGTTTGCAAAGAAAGAAGATTTGCTGCACATTCCAAGGACATGGCTCTTTCCGAGGCAATCTGCAACCTGCTGTCAGATGGAAGTGCTCTCTGCCCTCTCCTGCCCAGCTCTAGGTACTAGCGGGCACTTTCCAGCCTGGCCGAGGCAAACAACCTCGAGAGATGTCACAGAGCATAAGTGGAGCACAGATGCTCAAACCAGCAAAGCTGAAGAGCCTGGCTCAGCTTGACTAGTGTGCAATTGACTGACTGCGAAAAACAAAGCAGCAGAGCACCGGGCTTCTGGGCGCTGTGAAGGCAATTGCCAAAACCAGGCAGCTGCTCCTTCCCAAGCACAGTCAGCTGCCTATGTTCTTGCTTGTCGACAAACTCACCGCTGCCCTTCTTTTCAGCAGCTGCCACCGTCTTCTGGGCATCTCGGAGCCTCTGGCTACGAGCAAGACTTGCCAAGGTGGGACGCATCAGGACCAAGTCAAAACCCAGGCAAGTTGTCCTGGAACGCTTTCCATTCGCTTGCCGAGAGTAAATTCAACAGGCAGGAGAGCGGCAGCCACCGTCCTCCAGCAGTCGGAAGGCTTCGCGCACAAGCCCGCTTCTTTGCGGCTTCGTTCTTCGCCTCTTCCAAGCAACCGCGATCTCTGCTTCTCGGAGGCGAAGAAGCGGCTAATTCGCGCACAGCACAGTAGAGCGCCAGCGGAGCGCTCCGGAGCGCCGCTTCAAGCCGAAAGACGCCGGGAAGCGGCACTTTCCTCCGGATAGCTCCGGAGCCGCGCTTCTGCTTCTCTAGTCATCTCTAGCTTAGCGAAAAGCTTTCCCACTCCATTTGGCAAGGGGAGAGCGTACCTGCACTGCACACTAACCGCGGTTTGCAAAGAAAGAAGATTTGCTGCACATTCCAAGGACATGGCTCTTTCCGAGGCAATCTGCAACCTGCTGTCAGATGGAAGTGCTCTCTGCCCTCTCCTGCCCAGCTCTAGGTACTAGCGGGCACTTGCCAGCCTGGCCGAGGCAAACAACCTCCAGAGATGTCACAGAGCATAAGTGGAGCACAGATGCTCAAAAGCAGCAAAGCTGAAGAGCCTGGCTCAGCTTCACTAGTGTGCAATTGACTGACTGCGAAAAACAAAGCAGCAGAGCACCGGGCTTCTGGGCGCTGTGAAGGCAATTGCCAAAACCAGGCAGCTGCTCCTTCCCAAGCACAGTCAGCTGCCTATGCTCTTGCTTGTCGAAAAACTCACCGCTGCCCTTCTTTTCAGCAGCTGCCACCGTCTTCTGTGCATCTCGGAGCCTCTGGCGACGAGCAAGACTTGCCAACGTGGGACGCATCAGGACCAAGTCAAAACCCAGGCAAGTTGTCCTGGAACGCTTTCCATTCGCTTGCCGAGAGTGAATTCAAGAGGCAGGAGAGCGGCAGCCACCGTCCTCCAGCAGTCGGAAGGCTTCGCACACAAGCCCGCTTCTTTGCGGCTTCGTTCTTCGCCTCTTCCAAGCAACCGCGATCTCTGCCTCTCGGAGGCGAAGAAGCGGCTAATTCGCGCACAGCTCAGTAAAGCGCCATCGGAGCGCTCCGGAGCGCCGCTTCAAGCCGAAAGACGCCGGGAAGCGGCACTTTCCTCCGGATAGCTCCGGAGCCGCGCTTCTGCTTCTCTAGTCATCTCTAGCTTAGCGAAAAGCTTTCCCACTCCATTTGGCAAGGGGAGAGCGTACCTGCACTGCACACTAACCGCGGTTTGCAAAGAAAGAAGATTTGCTGCACATTCCAAGGACATGGCTCTTTCCGAGGCAATCTGCAACCTGCTGTCAGATGGAAGTGCTCTCTGCCCTCTCCTGCCCAGCTCTAGGTACTAGCGGGCACTTGCCAGCCTGGCCGAGGCAAACAACCTCGAGAGATGTCACAGAGCATAAGCGGAGCACAGATGCTCAAAAGCAGCAATGCTGAAGAGCCTGGCTCAGCTTGACTAGTGTGCAATTGACTGACTGCGAAAAACAAAGCAGCAGAGCACCGGGCTTCTGGGCGCTGTGAAGGCAATTGCCAAAACCAGGCAGCTGCTCCTTCCCAAGCACAGGCAGCTGCCTATGTTCTTGCTTGTCGACAAACTCACCGCTGCCCTTCTTTTCAGCAGCTGCCACCGTCTTCTGTGCATCTCGGAGCCTCTGGCTACGAGCAAGACTTGCCAAGGTGGGACGCATCAGGACCAAGTCAAAACCCAGGCAAGTTGTCCTGGAACGCTTTCCATTCGCTTGCCGAGAGTGAATTCAAGAGGCAGGAGAGCGGCAGCCACCGTCCTCCAGCAGTCGGAAGGCTTGGCACACAAGCCCGCTTCTTTGCGGCTTCGTTCTTCGCCTCTTCCAAGCAACCGCGATCTCTGCTTCTCGGAGGCGAAGAAGCGGCTAATACGCGCACAGCTCAGTAGAGCGGCAGCGGAGCGCTCCGGAGCGCCGCTTCAAGCCGAAAGACGCCGGGAAGCGGCACTTTCCTCCGGATAGCTCCGGAGCCGCGCTTCTGCTTCTCTAGTCATCTCTAGCTTAGCGAAAAGCTTTCCCACTCCATTTGGCAAGGGGAGAGTGGACCTGCACTGCACACTAACTGCGGTTTGCAAAGAAAGAGGATTTGCTGCACATTCCAAGGACACGGCTCTTTCCGAGGCAATCTGCAACCTGCTGTCAGATGGAAGTGCTCTCTGCCCTCTCCTGCCCAGCTCTAGGTACTAGCGGGCACTTTCCAGCCTGGCCGAGGCAAACAACCTCCAGAGATGTCACAGAGCATAAGTGGAGCACAGATGCTCAAAAGCAGCAAAGCTGAAGAGCCTGGCTCAGCTTCACTAGTGTGCAATTGACTGACTGCGAAAAACAAAGCAGCAGAGCACCGGGCTTCTGGGCGCTGTGAAGGCAATTGCCAAAACCAGGCAGCTGCTCCTTCCCAAGCACAGGCAGCTGCCTATGTTCTTGCTTGTCGACAAACTCACCGCTGCCCTTCTTTTCAGCAGCTGCCACCGTCTTCTGTGCATCTCGGAGCCTCTGGCGACGAGCAAGACTTGCCAAGGTGGGAGGCATCAGGACCAAGTCAAAACCCAGGCAAGTTGTCCTGGAACGCTTTCCATTCGCTTGCCGAGAGTGAATTCAACAGGCAGGAGAGCGGCAGCCACCGTCCTCCAGCATTCGGAAGGCTTCGCACACAAGCCCGCTTCTTTGCGGCTTCGTTCTTCGCCTCTTCCAAGCAACCGCGACCTCTGCTTCTCGGAGGCGAAGAAGCGGCTAATTCGCGCACAGCTCAGTAAAGCGCCATCGGAGCGCTCCGGAGCGCCGCTTCAAGCCGAAAGACGCCGGGAAGCGGCACTTTCCTCCGGATAGCTCCGGAGCCGCGCTTCTGCTTCTCTAGTCATCTCTAGCTTAGCGAAAAGCTTTCCCACTCCATTTGGCAAGGGGAGAGCGTACCTGCACTGCACACTAACCGCGGTTTGCAAAGAAAGAGGATTTGCTGCACATTCCAAGGACACGGCTCTTTCCGAGGCAATCTGCAACCTGCTGTCAGATGGAAGTGCTCTCTGCCCTCTCCTGCCCAGCTCTAGCTACTAGCGGGCACTTGCCAGCCTGGCCGAGGCAAACAACCTCGAGAGATGTCACAGAGCATAAGCGGAGCACAGATGCTCAAAAGCAGCAACGCTGAAGAGCCTGGCTCAGCTTCACTAGTGTGCAATTGACTGACTGCGAAAAACAAAGCAGCAGAGCACCGGGCTTCTGGGCGCTGTGAAGGCAATTGCCAAAACCAGGCAGCTGCTCCTTCCCAAGCACAGGCAGCTGCCTATGTTCTTGCTTGTCGACAAACTCACCGCTGCCCTTCTTTTCAGCAGCTGCCACCGTCTTCTGTGCATCTCGGAGCCTCTGGCGACGAGCAAGACTTGCCAAGGTGGGACGCATCAGGACCAAGTCAAACCCAGGCAAGTTGTCCTGGAACGCTTTCCATTCGCTTGCCGAGAGTGAATTCAACAGGCAGGAGAGCGGCAGCCACCGTCCTCCAGCAGTCGGAAGGCTTGGCACACAAGCCCGCTTCTTTGCGGCTTCGTTCTTCGCCTCTTCCAAGCAACCGCGATCTCTGCTTCTCGGAGGCGAAGAAGCGGCTAATTCGCGCACAGCTCAGTAGAGCGCCAGCGGAGCGCTCCGGAGCGCCGCTTCAAGCCGAAAGACGCCGGGAAGCGGCACTTTCCTCCGGTTGCATCCGGAGCCGCGCTTCTGCTTCTCTAGTCATCTCTAGCTTAGCGAAAATCTTTCCCACTCCAGTTGGCAAGGGGAGAGTGGACCTGCACTGCACACTAACCGCGGTTTGCAAAGAAAGAGGATTTGCTGCACATTCCAAGGACACGGCTCTTTCCGAGGCAATCTGCAACCTGCTGTCAGATGGAAGTGCTCTCTGCCCTCTCCTGCCCAGCTCTAGGTACTAGCGGGCACTTTCCAGCCTGGGCGAGAAAAACAACCTCGAGAGATGTCACAGAGCATAAGTGGAGCACAGATGCTCCAAAGCAGCAAAGCTGAAGAGCCTGGCTCAGCTTCACTAGTGTGCAATTGACTGACTGCGAAAAACAAAGCAGCAGAGCACCGGGCTTCTGGGCGCTGTGAAGGCAATTGCCAAAACCAGGCAGCTGCTCCTTCCCAAGCACAGGCAGCTGCCTATGTTCTTGCTTGTCGACAAACTCACCGCTGTCCCTCTTTTCAGCAGCTGCCACCGTCTTCTGTGCATCTCGGAGCCTCTGGCGACGAGCAAGACTTGCCAAGGTGGGACGCATCAGGACCAAGTCAAAACCCAGGCAAGTTGTCCTGGAACGTTTTCCATTCGCTTGCCGAGAGTGAATTCAACAGGCAGGAGAGCGGCAGCCACCGTCCTCCAGCAGTCGGAAGGCTTCGCACACAAGCCCGCTTCTTTGCGGCTTCGTTCTTCGCCTCTTCCAAGCAACCGCGATCTCTGCTTCTCGGAGGCGAAGAAGCGGCTAATTCGCGCACAGCACAGTAGAGCGCCAGCGGAGCGCTCCGGAGCGCCGCTTCAAGCCGAAAGACGCCGGGAAGCGGCACTTTCCTCCGGATAGCTCCGGAGCCGCGCTTCTGCTTCTCTAGTCATCTCTAGCTTAGCGAAAAGCTTTCCCACTCCATTTGGCAAGGGGAGAGCGTACCTGCACTGCACACTAACCGCGGTTTGCAAAGAAAGAGGATTTGCTGCACATTCCAAGGACATGGCTCTTTCCGAGGCTATCTGCAACCTGCTGTCAGATGGAAGTGCTCTCTGCCCTCTCCTGCCCAGCTCTAGGTACTAGCGGGCACTTTCCAGCCTGGGCGAGGCAAACAACCTCGAGAGATGTCACAGAGCATAAGTGGAGCACAGATGCTCAAACCAGCAAAGCTGAAGAGCCTGGCTCAGCTTCACTAGTGTGCAATTGACTGACTGCGAAAAACAAAGCAGCAGAGCACCGGGCTTCTGGGCGCTGTGAAGGCAATTGCCAAAACCAGGCAGCTGCTCCTTCCCAAGCACAGTCAGCTGCCTATGTTCTTGCTTGTCGACAAACTCACCGCTGCCCTTCTTTTCAGCAGCTGCCACCGTCTTCTGGGCATCTCGGAGCCTCTGGCTACGAGCAAGACTTGCCAAGGTGGGACGCATCAGGACCAAGTCAAAACCCAGGCAAGTTGTCCTGGAACGCTTTCCATTCGCTTGCCGAGAGTGAATTCAACAGGCAGGAGAGCGGCAGCCACCGTCCTCCAGCAGTCGGAAGGTTTCGCGCACAAGCCCGCTTCTTTGCGGCTTCGTTCTTCGCCTCTTCCAAGCAACCGCGATCTCTGCTTCTCGGAGGCGAAGAAGCGGCTAATTCGCGCACAGCACAGTAGAGCGCCAGCGGAGCGCTCCGGAGCGCCGCTTCAAGCCGAAAGACGCCGGGAAGCGGCACTTTCCTCCGGATAGCTCCGGAGCCGCGCTTCTGCTTCTCTAGTCATCTCTAGCTTAGCGAAAAGCTTTCCCACTCCATTTGGCAAGGGGAGAGCGTACCTGCACTGCACACTAACCGCGGTTTGCAAAGAAAGAGGATTTGCTGCACATTCCAAGGACATGGCTCTTTCCGAGGCAATCTGCAACCTGCTGTCAGATGGAAGTGCTCTCTGCCCTCTCCTGCCCAGCTCTAGCTACTAGCGGGCACTTTCCAGCCTGGCCGAGGCAAACAACCTCCAGAGATGTCACAGAGCATAAGTGGAGCACAGATGCTCAAAAGCAGCAAAGCTGAAGAGCCTGGCTCAGCTTCACTAGTGTGCAATTGACTGACTGCGAAAAACAAAGCAGCAGAGCACCGGGCTTCTGGGCGCTGTGAAGGCAATTGCCAAAACCAGGCAGCTGCTCCTACCCAAGCACAGTCAGCTGCCTATGCTCTTGCTTGTCGAAAAACTCACCGCTGCCCTTCTTTTCAGCAGCTGCCACCGTCTTCTGTGCATGTCGGAGCCTCTGGCGACGAGCAAGACTTGCCAAGGTGGGAGGCATCCGGACCAAGTCAAAACCCAGGCAAGTTGTCCTGGAATGCTTTCCATTCGCTTGCCGAGAGTGAATTCAAGAGGCAGGAGAGCGGCAGCCACCGTCCTCCAGCAGTCGGAAGGCTTGGCACACAAGCCCGCTTCTTTGCGGCTTCGTTCTTCGCCTCTTCCAAGCAACCGCGATCTCTGCCTCTCGGAGGCGAAGAAGCGGCTAATTCGCGCACAGCTCAGTAAAGCGCCATCGGAGCGCTCCGGAGCGCCGCTTCAAGCCGAAAGACGCCGGGAAGCGGCACTTTCCTCCGGATAGCTCCGGAGCCGCGCTTCTGCTTCTCTAGTCATCTCTAGCTTAGCGAAAAGCTTTCCCACTCCATTTGGCAAGGGGAGAGCGTACCTGCACTGCACACTAACCGCGGTTTGCAAAGAAAGAAGATTTGCTGCACATTCCAAGGACACGGCTCTTTCCGAGGCAATCTGCAACCTGCTGTCAGATGGAAGTGCTCTCTGCCCTCTCCTGCCCAGCTCTAGGTACTAGCGGGCACTTGCCAGCCTGGCCGAGGCAAACAACCTCCAGAGATGTCACAGAGCATAAGTGGAGCACAGATGCTCAAAAGCAGCAAAGCTGAAGAGCCTGGCTCAGCTTGACTAGTGTGCAATTGACTGACTGCGAAAAACAAAGCAGCAGAGCACCGGGCTTCTGGGCGCTGTGAAGGCAATTGCCAAAACCAGGCAGCTGCTCCTTCCCAAGCACAGTCAGCTGCCTATGCTCTTGCTTGTCGACAAACTCACCGCTGCCCTTCTTTTCAGCAGCTGCCACCGTCTTCTGTGCATCTCGGAGCCTCTGGCGACGAGCGAGACTTGCCAAGGTGGGAGGCATCAGGACCAAGTCAAAACCCAGGCAAGTTGTCCTGGAACGCTTTCCATTCGCTTGCCGAGAGTGAATTCAACAGGCAGGAGAGCGGCAGCCACCGTCCTCCAGCATTCGGAAGGCTTCGCACACAAGCCCGCTTCTTTGCGGCTTCGTTCTTCGCCTCTTCCAAGCAACCGCGATCTCTGCTTCTCGGAGGCGAAGAAGCGGCTAATTCGCGCACAGCTCAGTAGAGCGCCAGCGGATCGCTCCAGAGCGCCGCTTCAAGCCGAAAGACGCCGGGAAACGGCACTTTCCTCCGGATAGCTCCGGAGCCGCGCTTCTGCTTCTCTAGTCATCTCTAGCTTAGCGAAAAGCTTTCCCACTCCATTTGGCAAGGGGAGAGCGTACCTGCACTGCACACTAACCGCGGTTTGCAAAGAAAGAGGATTTGCTGCACATTCCAAGGACACGGCTCTTTCCGAGGCAATCTGACACCTGCTGTCAGATGGAAGTGCTCTCTGCCCTCTCCTGCCCAGCTCTAGGTACTAGCGGGCACTTGCCAGCCTGGCCGAGGCAAACAACCTCCAGAGATGTCACAGAGCATAAGTGGAGCACAGATGCTCAAAAGCAGCAAAGCTGAAGAGTCTGGCTCAGCTTCACTAGTGTGCAATTGACTGACTGCGAAAAACAAAGCAGCAGAGCACCGGGCTTCTGGGCGCTGTGAAGGCAATTGCCAAAACCAGGCAGCTGCTCCTTCCCAAGCACAGTCAGCTGCCTATGCTCTTGCTTGTCGACAAACTCACCGCTGCCCTTCTTTTCAGCAGCTGCCACCGTCTTCTGTGCATCTCGGAGCCTCTGGCGACGAGCAAGACTTGCCAAGGTGGGACGCATCAGGACCAGGTCAAAACCCAGGCAAGTTGTCCTGGAACGCTTTCCATTCGCTTGCCGAGAGTGAATTCAAGAGGCAGGAGAGCGGCAGCCACCGTCCTCCAGCAGTCGGAAGGCTTCGCACACAAGCCCGCTTCTTTGCGGCTTCGTTCTTCGCCTCTTCCAAGCAACCGCGATCTCTGCTTCTCGGAGGCGAAGAAGCGGCTAATTCGCGCACAGCTCAGTAGAGCGGCAGCGCAGCGCTCCGGAGCGCCGCTTCAAGCCGAAAGACGCCGGGAAGCGGCACTTTCCTCCGGATAGCTCCGGAGCCGCGCTTCTGCTTCTCTAGTCATCTCTAGCTTAGCGAAAAGCTTTCCCACTCCATTTGGCAAGGGGAGAGCGTACCTGCACTGCACACTAACCGCGGTTTGCAAAGAAAGAGGATTTGCTGCACATTCCAAGGACACGGCTCTTTCTGAGGCAATCTGCAACCTGCTGTCAGATGGAAGTGCTCTCTGCCCTCTCCTGCCCAGCTCTAGCTACTAGCGGGCACTTTCCAGCCTGGCCGAGAAAAACAACCTCGAGAGATGTCACAGAGCATAAGTGGAGCACAGATGCTCAAAAGCAGCAAAGCTGAAGAGCCTGGCTCAGCTTCACTAGTGTGCAATTGACTGACTGCGAAAAACAAAGCAGCAGAGCACCGGGCTTCTGGGCGCTGTGAAGGCAATTGCCAAAACCAGGCAGCTGCTCCTTCCCAAGCACAGGCAGCTGCCTAGGCTCTTGGTTGTCGACAAACTCACCGCTGTCCCTCTTTTCAGCAGCTGCCACCGTCTTCTGTGCATCTCGGAGCCTCTGGCGACGAGCAAGACTTGCCAAGGTGGGACGCATCAGGACCAAGTCAAAACCCAGGCAAGTCTTCCTGGAACGCTTTCCATTCGCTTGCCGAGAGTGAATTCAAGAGGCAGGAGAGCGGCAGCCACCGTCCTCCAGCAGTCGGAAGGCTTCGCACACAAGCCCGCTTCTTTGCGGCTTCGTTCTTCGCCTCTTCCAAGCAACCGCGATCTCTGCTTCTCGGAGGCGAAGAAGCGGCTAATTCGCGCACAGCTCAGTAGAGCGGCAGCGGAGCGCTCCGGAGCGCCGCTTCAAGCCGAAAGACGCCGGGAACCGGCACTTTCCTCCGGATAGCTCCGGAGCCGCGCTTCTGCTTCTCTAGTCATCTCTAGCTCAGCGAAAAGCTTTCCCACTCCAGTTGGCAAGGGGAGAGCGTACCTGCACTGCACACTAACCGCGGTTTGCAAAGAAAGAGGATTTGCTGCACATTCCAAGGACACGGCTCTTTCCGAGGCAATCTGCAACCTGCTGTCAGATGGAAGTGCTCTCTGCCCTCTCCTGCCCAGCTCTAGGTACTAGCGGGCACTTTCCAGCCTGGCCGAGGCAAACAACCTGCAGAGATGTCACAGAGCATAAGTGGAGCACAGATGCTCAAAAGCAGCAAAGCTGAAGAGCCTGGCTCAGCTTCACTAGTGTGCAATTGACTGACTGCGAAAAACAAAGCAGCAGAGCACCGGGCTTCTGGGCGCTGTGAAGGCAATTGCCAAAACCAGGCAGCTGCTCCTTCCCAAGCACAGTCAGCTGCCTATGCTCTTGCTTGTCGAAAAACTCACCGCTGCCCTTCTTTTCAGCAGCTGCCACCGTCTTCTGTGCATCTCGGAGCCTCTGGCGACGAGCAAGACTTGCCAAGGTGGGACGCATCAGGACCAAGTCAAAACCCAGGCAAGTTGTCCTGGAACGCTTTCCATTCGCTTGCCGAGAGTGAATTCAAGAGGCAGGAGAGCGGCAGCCACCGTCCTCCAGCAGTCGGAAGGCTTCGCACACAAGCCCGCTTCTTTGCGGCTTCGTTCTTCGCCTCTTCCAAGCAACCGCGATCTCTGCTTCTCGGAGGCGAAGAAGCGGCTAATTCGCGCACAGCTCAGTAGAGCGGCAGCGCAGCGCTCCGGAGCGCCGCTTCAAGCCGAAAGACGCCGGGAAGCGGCACTTTCCTCCGGATAGCTCCGGAGCCGCGCTTCTGCTTCTCTAGTCATCTCTAGCTTAGCGAAAAGCTTTCCCACTCCATTTGGCAATGGGAGAGCGTACCTGCACTGCACACTAACCGCGGTTTGCAAAGAAAGAAGATTTGCTGCACATTCCAAGGACACGGCTCTTTCCGAGGCAATCTGCAACCTGCTGTCAGATGGAAGTGCTCTCTGCCCTCTCCTGCCCAGCTCTAGGTACTAGCGGGCACTTGCCAGCCTGGCCGAGGCAAACAACCTCGAGAGATGTCACAGAGCATAAGCGGAGCACAGATGCTCAAAAGCAGCAATGCTGAAGAGCCTGGCTCAGCTTCACTAGTGTGCAATTGACTGACTGCGAAAAACAAAGCAGCAGAGCACCGGGCTTCTGGGCGCTGTGAAGGCAATTGCCAAAACCAGGCAGCTGCTCCTTCCAAGCACAGGCAGCTGCCTATGTTCTTGCTTGTCGACAAACTCACCGCTGCCCTTCTTTTCAGCAGCTGCCACCGTCTTCGGTGCATCTCGGAGCCTCTGGCGACGAGCAAGACTTGCCAAGGTGGGACGCATCAGGACCAAGTCAAAACCCAGGCAAGTTGTCCTGGAACGCTTTCCATTCGCTTGCCGAGAGTGAATTCAAGAGGCAGGAGAGCGGCAGCCACCGTCCTCCAGCAGTCGGAAGGCTTGGCACACAAGCCGCTTCTTTGCGGCTTCGTTCTTCGCCTCTTCCAAGCAACCGCGATCTCTGCTTCTCGGAGGCGAAGAAGCGGCTAATTCGCGCACAGCTCAGTAGAGCGGCAGCGGAGCGCTCCGGAGCGCCGCTTCAAGCCGAAAGACGCCGGGAAGCGGCACTTTCCTCCGGATAGCTCCGGAGCCGCGCTTCTGCTTCTCTAGTCATCTCTAGCTTAGCGAAAAGCTTTCCCACTCCATTTGGCAATGGGAGAGCGTACCTGCACTGCACACTAACCGCGGTTTGCAAAGAAAGAGGATTTGCTGCACATTCCAAGGACATGGCTCTTTCCGAGGCAATCTGCAACCTGCTGTCAGATGGAAGTGCTCTCTGCCCTCTCCTGCCCAGCTCTAGGTACTAGCGGGCACTTGCCAGCCTGGCCGAGGCAAACAACCTCGAGAGATGTCACAGAGCATAAGTGGAGCACAGATGCTCAAACCAGCAAAGCTGAAGAGCCTGGCTCAGCTTGACTAGTGTGCAATTGACTGACTGCGAAAAACAAAGCAGCAGAGCACCGGGCTTCTGGGCGCTGTGAAGGCAATTGCCAAAACCAGGCAGCTGCTCCTTCCCAAGCACAGTCAGCTGCCTATGTTCTTGCTTGTCGACAAACTCACCGCTGCCCTTCTTTTCAGCAGCTGCCACCGTCTTCTGTGCATCTCGGAGCCTCTGGCGACGAGCAAGACCTTGCCAAGGTGGGAGGCATCAGGACCAAGTCAAAACCCAGGCAAGTTGTCCCTGGAACGCTTTCCATTCGCTTGCCGAGAGTGAATTCAACAGGCAGGAGAGCGGCAGCCACCGTCCTCCAGCAGTCGGAAGGCTTCGCACACAAGCCCGCTTCTTTGCGGCTTCGTTCTTCGCCTCTTCCAAGCAACCGCGATCTCTGCTTCTCGGAGGCGAAGAAGCGGCTAATTCGCGCACAGCTCAGTAGAGCGGCAGCGGAGCGCTCCGGAGCGCCGTTTCAAGCCGAAAGACGCGGGAAGCGGCACTTTCCTCCGGATAGCTCCGGAGCCGCGCTTCTGCTTCTCTAGTCATCTCTAGCTTAGCGAAAAGCTTTCCCACTCCAGTTGGCAAGGGGAGAGCGTACCTGCACTGCACACTAACCGCGGTTTGCAAAGAAAGAAGATTTGCTGCACATTCCAAGGACACGGCTCTTTCCGAGGCAATCTGCAACCTGCTGTCAGATGGAAGTGCTCTCTGCCCTCTCCTGCCCAGCTCTAGGTACTAGCGGGCACTTGCCAGCCTGGCCGAGGCAAACAACCTCCAGAGATGTCACAGAGCATAAGTGGAGCACAGATGCTCAAAGCAGCAAAGCTGAAGAGCCTGGCTCAGCTTCACTAGTGTGCAATTGACTGACTGCGAAAAAGAAAGCAGCAGAGCACCGGGCTTCTGGGGCGCTGTGAAGGCAATTGCCAAAACCAGGCAGCTGCTCCTTCCAAGCACAGGCAGCTGCCTAGGCTCTTGGTTGTCGACAAACTCACCGCTGCCCTTCTTTTCAGCAGCTGCCACCGTCTTCTGTGCATCTCGGAGCCTCTGGCGACGAGCAAGACTTGCCAAGGTGGGACGCATCAGGACCAAGTCAAACCCAGGCAAGTTGTCCTGGAACGCTTTCCATTCGCTTGCCGAGAGTGAATTCAAGAGGCAGGAGAGCGGCAGCCACCGTCCTCCAGCATTCGGAAGGCTTCGCACACAAGCCCGCTTCTTTGCGGCTTCGTTCTTCGCCTCTTCCAAGCAACCGCGATCTCTGCTTCTCGGAGGCGAAGAAGCGGCTAATTCGCGCACAGCTCAGTAGAGCGCAGCGGAGCGCTCCGGAGCGCCGCTTCAAGCCGAAAGACGCCGGGAACCGGCACTTTCCTCCGGATAGCTCCGAGCCGCGCTTCTGCTTCTCTAGTCATCTCTAGCTTAGCGAAAAGCTTTCCCACTCCATTTGGCAAGGGGAGAGCGTACCTGCATCTGCAACACTAACGGCGGTTTGCAAAGAAAGAGGATTTGCTGCACATTCCAAGGACACGGCTCTTTCCGAGGCAATCTGCAACCTGCTGTCAGATGGAAGTGCTCTCTGCCCTCTCCTGCCCAGCTCTAGGTACTAGCGGGCACTTGCCAGCCTGGGCGAGGCAAACAACCTCCAGAGATGTCACAGAGCATAAGTGGAGCACAGATGCTCAAAAGCAGCAAAGCTGAAGAGCCTGGCTCAGCTTGACTAGTGTGCAATTGACTGACTGCGAAAAAACAAAGCAGCAGAGCACCGGGCTTCTGGGCGTGTGAAGGGCAATTGGCCAAAACAGGCAGCTGCTCCTTCCCAAGCACAGGCAGCTGCCTAGGCTCTGGTTGTCGACAAACTCACCGCTGTCCCTCTTTTCAGCAGCTGCCACCGTCTTCTGTGCATCTCGGAGCCTCTGGCGACGAGCAAGACTTGCCAAGGTGGGACGCATCAGGACCAAGTCAAAACCCAGGCAAGTCTTCCTGAACGCTTTCCATTCGCTTGCCGAGGAGTGAATTCAACAGGCAGGAGAGCGGCAGCCACCGTCCTCCAGCAGTCGGAAGGCTTGGCACACAAGCCCGCTTCTTTGCGGCTTCGTTCTTCGCCTCTTCCAAGCGACCACGATCTCTGCCTCTCGGAGGCGAAGAAGCGGCTAATTCGCGCACAGCTCAGTAGAGCGGCAGCGGAGCGCTCCGGAGCGCCGCTTCAAGCCGAAAGACGCCGGGGAAGCGGCACTTTCCTCCGGATAGCTCCGGAGCCGCGCTTCTGCTTCTCTAGTCATCTCTAGCTTAGCGAAAAGCTTTCCCACTCCAGTTGGCAAGGGGAGAGCGTACCTGCACTGCACACTAACCGCGGTTTGCAAAGAAAGAGGATTTGCTGCACATTCCAAGGACACGGCTCTTTCCGAGCAATCTGCAACCTGCTGTCAGGTGGAAGTGCTCTCTGCCCTCTCCTGCCCAGCTCTAGCTACTAGCGGGCACTTGCCAGCCTGGCCGAGGCAAACAACCTGCAGAGATGTCACAGAGCATAAGCGGAGCACAGATGCTCAAAAGCAGCAACGCTGAAGAGCCTGGCTCAGCTTCACTAGTGTGCAATTGACTGACTGCGAAAAACAAAGCAGCAGAGCACCGGGCTTCTGGGCGCTGTGAAGGCAATTGCCAAAACCAGGCAGCTGCTCCTTCCCAAGCACAGTCAGCTGCCTATATTCTTGCTTGTCGACAAACTCACCGCTGCCCTTCTTTTCAGCAGCTGCCACCGTCTTCTGTGCATCTCGGAGGCCTCTGGCGACGAGCAAGACTTGCCAAGGTGGGAGGCATCCGGACCAAGTCAAAACCCAGGCAAGTTGTCCTGAACGCTTTCCATTCGCTTGCCGAGAGTGAATTCAACAGGCAGGAGAGCGGCAGCCACCATCCTCCAGCAGTCGGAAGGCTTCGCACACAAGCCCGCTTCTTTTGCGGCTTCGTTCTTCGCCTCTTCCAAGCAACCGCGATCTCTGCTTCTCGGAGGCGAAGAAGCGGCTAATTCGCGCACAGCTCAGTAGAGCGGCAGCGCAGCGCTCCGGAGCGCCGCTTCAAGCCGAAAGACGCCGGGAAGAGGCACTTTCCTCCGGATAGCTCCGGAGCCGCGCTTCTGCTTCTCTAGTCATCTCTAGCTTAGCGAAAGCTTTCCCACTCCAGTTGGCAAGGGGAGAGCGTACCTGCACTGCACACTAACCGCGGTTTGCAAAGAAAGAGGATTTGCTGCACATTCGAAGGACATGGCTCTTTCCGAGGCAATCTGACACCTGCTGTCAGATGGAAGTGCTCTCTGCCCTCTCCTGCCAGCTCTAGGTACTAGCGGGCACTTTCCAGCCTGGCCGAGGCAAACAACCTCGAGGAGATGTCACAGAGCCTAAGTGGAGCACAGATGCTCAAAAGCAGCAAAGCTGAAGAGCCTGGCTCAGCTTCACTAGTGTGCAATTGACTGACTGCGAAAAACAAAGCAGCAGAGCACCGGGCTTCTGGGCGCTGTGAAGGCAATTGCCAAAACCAGGCAGCTGCTCCTTCCAAGCACAGGAAGCTGCCTAGGCTCTTGGTTGTCGACAAACTCACCGCTGTCCCTCTTTTCAGCAGCTGCCACCGTCTTCTGTGCATCTCGGAGCCTCTGGCGACGAGCAAGACTTGCCAAGGTGGGACGCATCAGGACCAAGTCAAAACCCAGGCAAGTTGTCCTGGAACGCTTTCCTATTCGCTTGCCGAGAGTGAATTCAAGAGGCAGGAGAGCGGCAGCCACCGTCCTCCAGCAGTCGGAAGGCTTGGCACACAAGCCCGCTTCGTTGCGGCTTCGTTCTTCGCCTCTTCCAAGCAACCGCGATCTCTGCTTCTCGGAGGCGAAGAAGCGGCTAATTCGCGCACAGCTCAGTAAAGCGGCAGCGGAGCGCTCCGGAGCGCCGCTTCAAGCCGAAAGACGCCGGGAACCGGCACTTTCCTCCGGATAGCTCCGGAGCCGCGCTTCTGCTTCTCTAGTCATCTCTAGCTCAGCGAAAAGCTTTCCCACTCCATTTGGCAAGGGGGAGAGCGTACCTGCACTGCACACTAACGGCGGTTTGCAAAGAAAGAGGATTTGCTGCACATTCCAAGGACACGGCTCTTTCCGAGGCAATCTGCAACCTGCTGTCAGATGGAAGTGCTCTCTGCCCTCTCCTGCCCAGCTCTAGGTACTAGCGGGCACTTGCCAGCCTGGCCGAGGCA
>NW_027100395.1:0-50688 GCF_031753505.1 Anomalospiza imberbis | reverse complement strand
AGAGCACTTCCATCTGACAGCAGGTTGCAGATTGCCTCAGAAACAGCCGTGTCCTTGGAATGTGCAGCAAATCCTCTTTCTTTGCAAACCGCGGTTAGTGTGCAGTGCAGGTACACTCTCCCCTTGCCAAATGGAGTGGGAAAGATTTTCGCTAAGCTAGAGATGACTAGAGAAGCAGAAGCGCGGCTCCGGAGCTATCCGGAGGAAAGTGCCGTTTCCCGGCGTCTTTCGGCTTGAAGCGGCGCTCCGGAGCGCTCCGCCTCCGCTTTACTGAGCTGTGCGCGAATTAGCCGCTTCTTCGCCTCCGAGAAGCAGAGATCGCGGTTGCTTGGAAGAGGCGAAGAACGAAGCCGCAAAGAAGCGGGCTTGTGTGTGAAGCCTTCCGACTGCTGGAGGACGGTGGCTGCCGCTCTCCTGCCTGTTGAATTCACTCTCGCAAGCGAATGGAAAGCGTTCCAGGACAACTTGCCTGGGTTTTGACTTGGTCCTGATGCGTCCCACCTTGGCAAGTCTTGCTCGTCGCCGGAGGCTCCGAGATGCACAGAAGACGGTGGCAGCTGCTGAAAAGAAGGGCAGCGGTGAGTTTGTCGACAAGCAAGAACATAGGCAGCTGCCTGTGCTTGGGAAGGAGCAGCTGCCTGGTTTTGGCAATTGCCTTCACAGCGCCCAGAAGCCCGGTGCTCTGCTGCTTTGTTTTTCGCAGTCAGTCAATTGCACACTAGTGAAGCTGAGCCAGGCTCTTCAGCTTTGCTGCTTTTGAGCATCTGTGCTCCACTTAGGCTCTGTGACATCTCTCGAGGTTGTTTGCCTCGGCCAGGCTGGCAAGTGCCCGCTAGTACCTAGAGCTGGGCAGGAGAGGGCAGAGAGCACTTCCATCTGACAGCAGGTTGCAGATTGCCTCAGAAACAGCCGTGTCCTTGGAATGTGCAGCAAATCCTCTTTCTTTGCAAACCGCGGTTAGTGTGCAGTGCAGGTACGCTCTACCCTTGCCAAATGGAGTGGGAAAGATTTTCGCTAAGCTAGAGATGACTAGAGAAGCAGAAGCGCGGCTCCGGAGCTATCCGGAGGAAAGTGCCGTTTCCCGGCGTCTTTCGGCTTGAAGCGGCGCTCCGGAGCGCTCCGCTGCCGCTCTACTGAGCTGTGCGCGAATTAGCCGCTTCTTCGCCTCCGAGAAGCAGAGATCGCGGTTGCTTGGAAGAGGCGAAGAACGAAGCCGCAAAGAAGCGGGCTTGTGTGTGAAGCCTTCCGACTGCTGGAGGACGGTGGCTGCCGCTCTCCTGCCTGTTGAATTCACTCTCGGCAAGCGAATGGAAAGCGTTCCAGGACAACTTGCCTGGGTTTTGACTTGGTCCTGATGCGTCCCACCTTGGCAAGTCTTGCTCGTCGCCGGAGGCTCCGAGATGCACCGAAGACGGTGGCAGCTGCTGAAAAGAAGGGCAGCGGTGAGTTTGTCGACAAGCAAGAACATAGGCAGCTGCCTGTGCTTGGGAAGGAGCAGCTGCCTGGTTTTGGCAATTGCCTTCACAGCGCCCAGAAGCCCGGTGCTCTGCTGCTTTGTTTTTCGCAGTCAGTCAATTGCACACTAGTGAAGCTGAGCCAGGCTCTTCAGCTTTGCTGCTTTTGAGCATCTGTGCTCCACTTAGGCTCTGTGACATCTCTGGAGGTTGTTTGCCTCGGCCAGGCTGGAAAGTGCCCGCTAGTACCTAGAGCTGGGCAGGAGAGGGCAGAGAGCACTTCCATCTGACAGCAGGTTGCAGATTGCCTCGGAAAGAGCCGTGTCCTTGGAATGTGCAGCAAATCCTCTTTCTTTGCAAACCGCGGTTAGTGTGCAGTGCAGGTACGCTCTCCCCTTGCCAAATGGAGTGGGAAAGATTTTCGCTAAGCTAGAGATGACTAGAGAAGCAGAAGCGCGGCTCCGGAGCTATCCGGAGGAAAGTGCCGTTTCCCGGCGTCTTTCGGCTTGAAGCGGCGCTCCGGAGCGCTCCGCTGCCGCTTTACTGAGCTGTGCGCGAATTAGCCGCTTCTTCGCCTCCGAGAAGCAGAGATCGCGGTTGCTTGGAAGAGGCGAAGAACGAAGCCGCAAAGAAGCGGGCTTGTGTGTGAAGCCTTCCGACTGCCGGAGGACAGTGGCTGCCGCTCTCCTGCCTCTTGAATTCACTCTCGGCAAGCGAATGGAAAGCGTTCCAGGACAACTTGCCTGGGTTTTGACTTGGTCCTGATGCGTCCCACCTTGGCAAGTCTTGCTCGTCGCCAGAGGCTCCGAGATGCACCGAAGACGGTGGCAGCTGCTGAAAAGAAGGGCAGCGGTGAGTTTGTCGACAAGCAAGAACATAGGCAGCTGCCTGTGCTTGGGAAGGAGCAGCTGCCTGGTTTTGGCAATTGCCTTCACAGCGCCCAGAAGCCGGTGCTCTGCTGCTTTGTTTTTCACAGTCAGTCAATTGCACACTAGTGAAGCTGAGCCAGGCTCTTCAGCTTTGCTGCTTTTGAGCATCTGTGCTCCACTTATGCTCTGTGACATCTCTCGAGGTTGTTTGCCTCGGCCAGGCTGGAAAGTGCCCGCTAGTACCTAGAGCTGGGCAGGAGAGGGCAGAGAGCACTTCCATCTGACAGCAGGTTGCAGATTGCCTCGGAAAGAGCCGTGTCCTTGGAATGTGCAGCAAATCCTCTTTCTTTGCAAACCGCGGTTAGTGTGCAGTGCAGGTACGCTCTCCCCTTGCCAAATGGAGTGGGAAAGCTTTTCGCTAAGCTAGAGATGACTAGAGAAGCAGAAGCGCGGCTCCGGAGCTATCCGGAGGAAAGTGCCGTTTCCCGGCGTCTTTCGGCTTGAAGCGGCGCTCCGGAGCGCTCCGCTGCCGCTCTACTGAGCTGTGCGCGAATTAGCCGCTTCTTCGCCTCCGAGAAGCAGAGATCGCGGTTGCTTGGAAGAGGCGAAGAACGAAGCCGCAAAGAAGCGGGCTTGTGTGCGAAGCCTTCCGACTGCCAGAGGATAGTGGCTGCCGCTCTCCTGCCTCTTGAATTCACTCTCGGCAAGCGAATGGAAAGCGTTCCAGGACAACTTGCCTGGGTTTTTACTTGGTCCTGATGTGTCCCACCTTGGCAAGTCTTGCTCGTCGCCAGAGGCTCCGAGATGCACCGAAGACGGTGGCAGCTGCTGAAAAGAAGGGCAGCGGTGAGTTTGTCGACAAGCAAGAACATGGGCAGCTGCCTGTGCTTGGGAAGGAGCAGCTGCCTGGTTTTGGCAATTGCCTTCACAGCGCCCAGAAGCCCGGTGCTCTGCTGCTTTGTTTTTCGCAGTCAGTCAATTGCACACTAGTGAAGCTGAGCCAGGCTCTTCAGCTTTGCTGCTTTTGAGCATCTGTGCTCCACTTAGGCTCTGTGACATCTCTCGAGGTTGTTTGCCTCGGCCAGGCTGGAAAGTGCCCGCTAGTACCTAGAGCTGGGCAGGAGAGGGCAGAGAGCACTTCCATCTGACAGCAGGTTGCAGATTGCCTCGGAGAGAGCCGTGTCCTTGGAATGTGCAGCAAATCCTCTTTCTTTGCAAACCGCGGTTAGTGTGCAGTGCAGGTACGCTCTCCCCTTGCCAAATGGAGTGGGAAAGCTTTTCGCTAAGCTAGAGATGACTAGAGAAGCAGAAGCGCGGCTCCGGAGCTATCCGGAAGAAAGTGCCGTTTCCCGGCGTCTTTCGGCTTGAAGCGGCGCTCCGGAGCGCTCCGCTGCCGCTTTACTGAGCTCTGCGCAAATTAGCCGCTTCTTCGCCTCCGAGAAGCAGAGATCGCGGTTGCTTGGAAGAGGCGAAGAACGAAGCCGCAAAGAAGCGGGCTTGTGTGCGAAGCCTTCCGACTGCTGGAGGACGGTGGCTGCCGCTCTCCTGCCTGTTGAATTCACTCTCGGCAAGCGAATGGAAAGCGTTCCAGGACAACTTGCCTGCGTTTTGACTTGGTCCTGATGCCTCCCACCTTGGCAAGTCTTGCTCGTCGCCAGAGGCTCCGAGATGCACCGAAGACGGTGGCAGCTGCTGAAAAGAAGGGCAGCGGTGAGTTTGTCGACAAGAAAGAACATAGGCAGCTGCCTGTGCTTGGGAAGGAGCAGCTGCCTGGTTTTGGCAATTGCCTTCACAGCGCCCAGAAGCCCGGTGCTCTGCTGCTTTGTTTTTCACAGTCAGTCAATTGCACACTAGTGAAGCTGAGCCAGGCTCTTCAGCTTTGCTGCTTTTGAGCATCTGTGCTCCACTTAGGCTCTGTGACATCTCTGGAGGTTGTTTGCCTCGGCCAGGCTGGCAAGTGCCCGCTAGTACCTAGAGCTGGGCAGGAGAGGGCAGAGAGCACTTCCATCTGACAGCAGGTTGCAGATTGCCTCAGAAACAGCCGTGTCCTTGGAATGTGCAGCAAATCCTCTTTCTTTGCAAACCGCGGTTAGTGTGCAGTGCAGGTACACTCTCCCCTTGCCAAATGGAGTGGGAAAGATTTTCGCTAAGCTAGAGATGACTAGAGAAGCAGAAGCGCGGCTCCGGAGCTATCCGGAGGAAAGTGCCGTTTCCCGGCGTCTTTCGGCTTGAAGCGGCGCTCCGGAGCGCTCCGCTGCCGCTTTACTGAGCTGTGCGCGAATTAGCCGCTTCTTCGCCTCCGAGAAGCAGAGATCGCGGTTGCTTGGAAGAGGCGAAGAACGAAGCCGCAAAGAAGCGGGCTTGTGTGTGAAGCCTTCAGACTGCCGGAGGACAGTGGCTGCCGCTCTCCTGCCTCTTGAATTCACTCTCGGCAAGCGAATGGAAAGCGTTCCAGGACAACTTGCCTGGGTTTTGACTTGGTCCTGATGCGTCCCACCTTGGCAAGTCTTGCTCGTCGCCAGAGGCTCCGAGATGCACCGAAGACGGTGGCAGCTGCTGAAAAGAAGGGCAGCGGTGAGTTTGTCGACAAGCAAGAACATGGGCAGCTGCCTGTGCTTGGGAAGGAACAGCTGCCTGGTTTTGGCAATTGCCTTCACAGCGCCCAGAAGCCCGGTGCTCTGCTGCTTTGTTTTTCACAGTCAGTCAATTGCACACTAGTGAAGCTGAGCCAGGCTCTTCAGCTTTGCTGCTTTTGAGCATCTGTGCTCCACTTAGGCTCTGTGACATCTCTCGAGGTTGTTTGCCTCGGCCAGGCTGGAAAGTGCCCGCTAGTACCTAGAGCTGGGCAGGAGAGGGCAGAGAGCACTTCCATCTGACAGCAGGTTGCAGATTGCCTCGGAAAGAGCCGTGTCCTTGGAATGTGCAGCAAATCCTCTTTCTTTGCAAACCGCGGTTAGTGTGCAGTGCAGGTACACTCTCCCCTTGCCAAATGGAGTGGGAAAGATTTTCACTAAGCTAGAGATGACTAGAGAAGCAGAAGCGCGGCTCCGGAGCTATCCGGAAGAAAGTGCCGTTTCCCGGGGTCTTTCGGCTTGAAGCGGCGCTCCGGAGCGCTCCGCTGCCGCTTTACTGAGCTGTGCGCAAATTAGCCGCTTCTTCGCCTCCGAGAAGCAGAGATCGCGGTTGCTTAGAAGAGGCGAAGAACGAAGCCGCAAAGAAGCGGGCTTGTGTGTGAAGCCTTCCGACTGCCAGAGGACAGTGGCTGCCGCTCTCCTGCCTCTTGAATTCACTCTCGGCAAGCGAATGGAAAGCGTTCCAGGACAACTTGCCTGGGTTTTGACTTGGTCCTGATGCCTCCCACCTTGGCAAGTCTTGCTCGTCGCCAGAGGCTGCGAGATGCACCGAAGACGGTGGCAGCTGCTGAAAAGAAGGGCAGCGGTGAGTTTGTCGACAAGCAAGAACATAGGCAGCTGCCTGTGCTTGGGAAGGAGCAGCTGCCTGGTTTTGGCAATTGCCTTCACAGCGCCCAGAAGCCCGGTGCTCTGCTGCTTTGTTTTTCACAGTCAGTCAATTGCACACTAGTGAAGCTGAGCCAGGCTCTTCAGCTTTGCTGCTTTTGAGCATCTGTGCTCCACTTAGGCTCTGTGACATCTCTGGAGGTTGTTTGCCTCGGCCAGGCTGGAAAGTGCCCGCTAGTACCTAGAGCTGGGCAGGAGAGGGCAGAGAGCACTTCCATCTGACAGCAGGTTGCAGATTGCCTCAGAAACAGCCGTGTCCTTGGAATGTGCAGCAAATCCTCTTTCTTTGCCAACCGCACTTAGTGTGCAGTGCAGGTACACTCTCCCCTTGCCAAATGGAGTGGGAAAGATTTTCGCTAAGCTAGAGATGACTAGAGAAGCAGAAGCGCGGCTCCGGAGCTATCCGGAGGAAAGTGCCGTTTCCCGGCGTCTTTCGGCTTGAAGCGGCGCTCCGGAGCGCTGCGCTGGCGCTCTACTGAGCTGTGCGCGAATTAGCCGCTTCTTCGCCTCCGAGAAGCAGAGATCGCGGTTGCTTGGAAGAGGCGAAGAACAAAGCCGCAAAGAAGCGGGCTTGTGTGCCAAGCCTTCCGACTGCTGGGGGACGGTGGCTGCCGCTCTCCTGCCTCTTGAATTCACTCTCGGCAAGCGAATGGAAAGCGTTCCAGGACAACTTGCCTGGGTTTTGACTTGGTCCTGATGCGTCCCACCTTGGCAAGTCTTGCTCGTCGCCAGAGGCTCCGAGATGCACAGAAGACGGTGGCAGCTGCTGAAAAGAAGGGCAGCGGTGAGTTTGTCGACAAGCAAGAAGATAGGCAGCTGCCTGTGCTTGGGAAGGAGCAGCTGCCTGGTTTTGGCAATTGCCTTCACAGCGCCCAGAAGCCCGGTGCTCTGCTGCTTTGTTTTTCACAGTCAGTCAATTGCACACTAGTGAAGCTGAGCCAGGCTCTTCAGCTTTGCTGCTTTTGAGCATCTGTGCTCCACTTATGCTCTGTGACATCTCTCGAGGTTGTTTGCCTCGCCCAGGCTGGAAAGTGCCCGCTAGTACCTAGAGCTGGGCAGGAGAGGGCAGAGAGCACTTCCATCTGACAGCAGGTTGCAGATTGCCTCAGAAACAGCCGTGTCCTTGGAATGTGCAGCAAATCCTCTTTCTTTGCAAACCGCGGTTAGTGTGCAGTGCAGGTACGCTCTCCCCAGCGCGGCTCTGGAGCTATCCGAAGAAAAGTGCCGTTTCCCCGGCATCTTTCGGCTTGAAGCGGCGCTCCGGAGCGCTTTGGCTGCCGCTTTACTGAGCTGTGCGCGAATTAGCCGCTTCTTCGCCTCCGAGAAGCAGAGATCGCGGTTGCTTGGAAGAGGCGAAGAACGAAGCCGCAAAGAAGCGGGCTTGTGTGCGAAGCCTTCCGACTGCTGGAGGACGGTGGCTGCCGCTCTCCTGCCTGTTGAATTCACTCTCGGCAAGCGAATGGAAAGCGTTCCAGGACAACTTGCCTGGGTTTTGACTTGGTCCTGATGCCTCCCACCTTGGCAAGTCTTGCTCGTCGCCAGAGGCTCCGAGATGCACCGAAGACGGTGGCAGCTGCTGAAAAGAAGGGCAGCGGTGAGTTTTGTCGACAAGCAAGAACATAGGCAGCTGCCTGTGCTTGGGAAGGAGCAGCTGCCTGGTTTTTGGCAATTGCCTTCACAGCCCCCAGAAGCCCGGTGCTCTGCTGCTTTGTTTTTCGCAGTCAGTCAATTGCACACTAGTGAAGCTGAGCCAGGCTCTTCAGCTTTGCTGCTTTTGAGCATCTGTGCTCCACTTAGGCTCTGTGACATCTCTCAAGGTTGTTTGCCTCGGCCAGGCTGGGAAAGTGCCCACTAGTACCTAGAGCTGGGCAGGAGAGGGCAGAGAGCACTTCCATCTGACAGCAGCTTGCAGATTGCCTCGGAAAGAGCCGTGTCCTTGGAATGTGCAGCAAATCCTCTTTCTTTGCAAACCGCGGTTAGTGTGCAGTGCAGGTACACTCTCCCCTTGCCAAATGGAGTGGGAAAGATTTTCGCTAAGCTAGAGATGACTAGAGAAGCAGAAGCGCGGGCTCCGGAGCTATCCGGAGGAAAGTGCCGTTTCCCGGGGTCTTTCGGCTTGAAGCGGCGCTCCGGAGCGCTCCGCTGCCGCTTTACTGAGCTGTGCGCGAATTAGCCGCTTCTTCGCCTCCGAGAAGCAGAGATCGCGGTTGCTTGGAAGAGGCGAAGAAGAACGAAGCCGCAAAGAAGCGGGCTTGTGTGTGAAGCCTTCCGACTGCCAGAGGACAGTGGCTGCCGCTCTCCTGCCTCTTGAATTCACTCTCGGCAAGCGAATGGAAAGCGTTCCAGGACAACTTGCCTGGGTTTTTTACTTGGTCCTGATGTGTCCCACCTTGGCAAGTCTTGCTCGTCGCCAGAGGCTCCGAGATGCACCGAAGACGGTGGCAGCTGCTGAAAAGAAGGGCAGCGGTGAGTTTGTCGACAAGCAAGAACATGGGCAGCTGCCTGTGCTTGGGAAGAAGCAGCTGCCTGGTTTTGGCAATTGCCTTCACAGCGCCCAGAAAGCCCGGTGCTCTGCTGCTTTGTTTTTCGCAGTCAGTCAATTGCACACTAGTGAAGCTGAGCCAGGCTCTTCAGCTTTGCTGCTTTTGAGCATCTGTGCTCCACTTATGCTCTGTGACATCTCTCGAGGTTGTTTGCCTCGGCCAGGCTGGAAAGTGCCCGCTAGTACCTAGAGCTGGGCAGGAGAGGGCAGAGAGCACTTCCATCTGACAGCAGGTTGCAGATTGCCTCAGAAACAGCCGTGTCCTTGGAATGTGCAGCAAATCCTCTTTCTTTGCAAACCGCGGTTAGTGTGCAGTGCACGTACACTCTCCCCTTGCCAAAATGGAGTGGGAAAGATTTTCGCTAAGCTAGAGATGACTAGAGAAGCAGAAGCGCGGCTCCGGAGCTATCCGGAGGGAAAGTGCCGTTTTCCCGGGGGTCTTTCGGCTTGAAAGCGGCGCTCCGGAGCGCTCCGCTGCCGCTTTACTGAGCTGTGCGCGAAATTAGCCGCTTCTTCGCCTCCGAGAAGCAGAGATCGCGGTTGCTTAGAAGAGGCGAAAGAACGAAGCCGCAAAGAAGCGGGCTTGTGTGTGAAGCCTTCCGACTGCTGGAGGACGGTGGCTGCCGCTCTCCTGCCTCTTGAATTCACTCTCGGCAAGCGAATGGAAAGCGTTCCAGGACAACTTGCCTGGGTTTTACTTGGTCCTGATGCCTCCCACCTTGGCAAGTCTTGCTCGTCGCCAGAGGCTCCGAGATGCACCGAAGACGGTGGCAGCTGCTGAAAAGAAGGGCAGCGGTGAGTTTGTCGACAAGCAAGAACATGGGCAGCTGCCTGTGCTTGGGAAGGAACAGCTGCCTGGTTTTGGCAATTGCCTTCACAGCGCCCAGAAGCCCGGGTGCTCTGCTGCTTTGTTTTTCGCAGTCAGTCAATTGCACACTAGTGAAGCTGAGCCAGGCTCTTCAGCTTTGCTGCTTTTGAGCATCTGTGCTCCACTTAGGCTCTGTGACATCTCTCGAGGTTGTTTGCCTCGGCCAGGCTTGGAAAGTGCCCGCTAGTACCTAGAGCTGGGCAGGAGAGGGCAGAGAGCACTTCCATCTGACAGCAGGTTGCAGATTGCCTCGGGAAAGAGCCGTGTCCTTGGAATGTGCAGCAAATCCTCTTTCTTTGCAAACCGCGGTTAGTGTGCAGTGCAGGTACACTCTCCCCTTGCCAAATGGAGTGGGAAAGATTTTCGCTAAGCTAGAGATGACTAGAGAAGCAGAAGCGCGGCTCCGGAGCTATCCGGAGGAAAGTGCCGTTTCCCGGGGGTCTTTCGGCTTGAAGCGGCGCTCCGGAGCGCTCCGCTGCCGCTTTACTGAGCTGTGCGCGAATTAGCCGCTTCTTCGCCTCCGAGAAGCAGAGGATCGCGGTTGCTTAGAAGAGGCGAAGAACGAAGCCGCAAAGAAGCGGGCTTGTGTGTGAAGCCTTCCGACTGCCAGAGGACAGTGGCTGCCGCTCTCCTGCCTCTTGAATTCACTCTCGGCAAGCGAATGGAAAGCGTTCCAGGACAACTTGCCTGGGTTTTGACTTGGTCCTGATGTGTCCCACCTTGGCAAGTCTTGCTCGTCGCCAGAGGCTCCGAGATGCACCGAAGACGGTGGCAGCTGCTGAAAAGAAGGGCAGCGGTGAGTTTGTCGACAAGCAAGAACATGGGCAGCTGCCTGTGCTTGGGAAGAAGCAGCTGCCTGGTTTTGGCAATTGCCTTCACAGCGCCCAGAAGCCCGGTGCTCTGCTGCTTTGTTTTTCGCAGTCAGTCAATTGCACACTAGTGAAGCTGAGCCAGGCTCTTCAGCTTTGCTGCTTTTGAGCATCTGTGCTCCACTTATGCTCTGTGACATCTCTCGAGGTTGTTTGCCTCGGCCAGGCTGGAAAGTGCCCGCTAGTACCTAGAGCTGGGCAGGAGAGGGCAGAGAGCACTTCCATCTGACAGCAGGTTGCAGATTGCCTCGGAAAGAGCCGTGTCCTTGGAATGTGCAGCAAATCCTCTTTCTTTGCAAACCGCGGTTAGTGTGCAGTGCAGGTACGCTCTCCCCTTGCCAACTGGAGTGGGAAAGCTTTTCGCTAAGCTAGAGATGACTAGAGAAGCAGAAGCGCGGCTCCGGAGCTATCCGGAGGGAAAGTGCCGCTTTCCCGGCGGGGGTCTTTCGGCTTGAAGCGGCGCTCCGGAGCGCTTTGCTGCCGCTTTACTGAGCTGTGCGCGAATTAGCCGCTTCTTCGCCTCCGAGAAGCAGAGATGGCGGTTGCTTGGAAGAGGCGAAGAACGAAGCCGCAAAGAAGCGGGCTTGTGTGTGAAGCCTTCAGACTGCCGGGGGACAGTGGCTGCCGCTCTCCTGCCTGTTGAATTCACTCTCGGCAAGCGAATGGAAAGCGTTCCAGGACAACTTGCCTGGGTTTTGACTTGGTCCTGATGCGTCCCACCTTGGCAAGTCTTGCTCGTCGCCAGAGGCTCCGAGATGCACCGAAGACGGTGGCAGCTGCTGAAAAGAAGGGCAGCGGTGAGTTTTGTCGACAAGCAAGAACATAGGCAGCTGCCTGTGCTTGGGAAGGAGCAGCTGCCTGGTTTTGGCAATTGCCTTCACAGCGCCCAGAAGCCCGGTGCTCTGCTGCTTTGTTTTTCGCAGTCAGTCAATTGCACACTAGTGAAGCTGAGCCAGGCTCTTCAGCTTTGCTGCTTTTGAGCATCTGTGCTCCACTTATGCTCTGTGACATCTCTGGAGGTTGTTTGCCTCGGCCAGGCTGGCAAGTGCCCGCTAGTACCTAGAGCTGGGCAGGAGAGGGCAGAGAGCACTTCCATCTGACAGCAGGTTGCAGATTGCCTCAGAAACAGCCGTGTCTTTGGAATGTGCAGCAAATCCTCTTTCTTTGCAAACCGCGGTTAGTGTGCAGTGCAGGTACACTCTCCCCTTGCCAAATGGAGTGGGAAAGATTTTCGCTAAGCTAGAGATGACTAGAGAAGCAGAAGCGCGGCTCCGGAGCTATCCGGAGGGGAAAGTGCCGTTTCCCGGCGTTTTTTCGGCTTGAAGCGGCGCTCCGGAGCGCTCCGCTGCCGCTCTACTGAGCTGTGCGCGAATTAGCCGCTTCTTCGCCTCCGCGAAGCAGAGATCGCGGTTTGCTTAGAAGAGGCGAAGAACGAAGCCGCAAAGAAGCGGGCTTGTGTGTGAAGCCTTCCGACTGCCAGAGGACAGTGGCTGCCGCTCTCCTGCCTCTTGAATTCACTCTCGGCAAGCGAATGGAAAGCGTTCCAGGACAACTTGCCTGGGTTTTTACTTGGTCCTGATGTGTCCCACCTTGGCAAGTCTTGCTCGTCGCCAGAGGCTCCGAGATGCACCGAAGACGGTGGCAGCTGCTGAAAAGAAGGGCAGCGGTGAGTTTGTCGACAAGCAAGAACATGGGCAGCTGCCTGTGCTTGGGAAGGAACAGCTGCCTGGTTTTGGCAATTGCCTTCACAGCGCCCAGAAGCCCGGTGCTCTGCTGCTTTGTTTTTCACAGTCAGTCAATTGCACACTAGTGAAGCTGAGCCAGGCTCTTCAGCTTTGCTGCTTTTGAGCATCTGTGCTCCACTTATGCTCTGTGACATCTCTCGAGGTTGTTTGCCTCGGCCAGGCTGGAAAGTGCCCGCTAGTACCTAGAGCTGGGCAGGAGAGGGCAGAGAGCACTTCCATCTGACAGCAGGTTGCAGATTGCCTCGGAAAGAGCCGTGTCCTTGGAATGTGCAGCAAATCCTCTTTCTTTGCAAACCGCGGTTAGTGTGCAGTGCAGGTACGCTCTCCCCTTGCCAAATGGAGTGGGAAAGCTTTTCGCTAAGCTAGAGATGACTAGAGAAGCAGAAGCGCGGCTCCGGAGCTATCCGGAGGGAAAGTGCCGTTTCCCGGCGTCTTTCGGCTTGAAGCGGCGCTCCGGAGCGCTCCGCTGCCGCTCTACTGAGCTGTGCGCGAATTAGCCGCTTCTTCGCCTCCGAGAAGCAGAGATGGCGGTTGCTTGGAAGAGGCGAAGAACGAAGCCGCAAAGAAGCGGGCTTGTGTGCCAAGCCTTCCGACTGCTGGAGGACGGTGGCTGCCGCTCTCCTGCCTCTTGAATTCACTCTCGGCAAGCGAATGGAAAGCGTTCCAGGACAACTTGCCTGGGTTTTGACTTGGTCCTGATGCGTCCCACCTTGGCAAGTCTTGCTCGTCGCCAGAGGCTCCGAGATGCACCGAAGACGGTGGCAGCTGCTGAAAAGAAAGGCAGCGGCGAGTTTGTCGACAAGCAAGAACATAGGCAGCTGCCTGTGCTTGGGAAGGAGCAGCTGCCTGGTTTTGGCAATTGCCTTCACAGCGCCCAGAAGCCCGGTGCTCTGCTGCTTTGTTTTTCACAGTCAGTCAATTGCACACTAGTGAAGCTGAGCCAGGCTCTTCAGCTTTGCTGCTTTTGAGCATCTGTTCTCCACTTAGGCTCTGTGACATCTCTCGAGGTTGTTTTCCTCGGCCAGGCTGGAAAGTGCCCGCTAGTACCTAGAGCTGGGCAGGAGAGGGCAGAGAGCACTTCCATCTGACAGCAGGTTGCAGATTGCCTCGGAAAGAGCCGTGTCCTTGGAATGTGCAGCAAATCCTCTTTCTTTGCAAACCGCGGTTAGTGTGCAGTGCAGGTACACTCTCCCCTTGCCAAATGGAGTGGGAAAGATTTTCGCTAAGCTAGAGATGACTAGAGAAGCAGAAAGCGCGGGCTCCGGAGCTATCCGGAGGGAAAGTGCCGTTTCCCGGGGGTTCTTTCGGCTTGAAGCGGCGCTCCGGAGCGCTCCGCTGCCGCTTTACTGAGCTGTGCGCGAATTAGCCGCTTCTTCGCCTCCGAGAAGCAGAGATCGCGGTTGCTTAGAAGAGGCGGAAGAACGAAGCCGCAAAGAAGCGGGCTTGTGTGTGAAGCCTTCCGACTGCCAGAGGACAGTGGCTGCCGCTCTCCTGCCTCTTGAATTCACTCTCGGCAAGCGAATGGAAAGCGTTCCAGGACAACTTGCCTGGGTTTTTACTTGGTCCTGATGTGTCCCACCTTGGCAAGTCTTGCTCGTCGCCAGAGGCTCCGAGATGCACCGAAGACGGTGGCAGCTGCTGGAAAAGAATGGCAGCGGTGAGTTTGTCGACAAGCAAGAACATGGGCAGCTGCCTGTGCTTGGGGAAGAAGCAGCTGCCTGGTTTTTGGCAATTGCCTTCACAGCGCCCAGAAGCCCGGGTGCTCTGCTGCTTTGTTTTTCGCAGTCAGTCAATTGCACACTAGTGAAGCTGAGCCAGGCTCTTCAGCTTTGCTGCTTTTGAGCATCTGTGCTCCACTTATGCTCTGTGACATCTCTCGAGGTTGTTTGCCTCGGCCAGGCTGGAAAGTGCCCGCTAGTACCTAGAGCTGGGCAGGAGAGGGCAGAGAGCACTTCCATCTGACAGCAGGTTGCAGATTGCCTCGGAAAGAGCCGTGTCCTTGGAATGTGCAGCAAATCCTCTTTCTTTGCAAACCGCGGTTAGTGTGCAGTGCAGGTACGCTCTCCCCTTGCCAACTGGAGTGGGAAAGCTTTTCTCTAAGCTAGAGATGACTAGAGAAGCAGAAGCGCGGCCTCGGAGCTATCCGGAGGAAAGTGCCGCTTCCCGGCGGTCTTTCGGCTTGAAGCGGCGCTCCGGAGCGCTTTGCTGCCGCTTTACTGAGCTGTGCGCGAATTAGCCGCTTCTTCGCCTCCGAGAAGCAGAGATGGCGGGTTTGCTTGGAAGAGGCGAAGAACGAAGCCGCAAAGAAGCGGGCTTGTGTGTGAAGCCTTCAGACTGCCGGGGGACAGTGGCTGCCGCTCTCCTGCCTCTTGAATTCACTCTCGGCAAGCGAATGGAAAGCGTTCCAGGACAACTTGCCTGGGGTTTTGACTTGGTCCTGATGCGTCCCACCTTGGCAAGTCTTGCTCGTCGCCAGAGGCTCCGAGATGCACCGAAGACCGGTGGCAGCTGCTGAAAAGAAGGGCAGCGGTGAGTTTGTCGACAAGCAAGAACATAGGCAGCTGCCTGTGCTTGGGAAGGAGCAGCTGCCTGGTTTTGGCAATTGCCTTCACAGCGCCCAGAAGCCCGGTGCTCTGCTGCTTTGTTTTTCGCAGTCAGTCAATTGCACACTAGTGAAGCTGAGCCAGGCTCTTCAGCTTTGCTGCTTTTGAGCATCTGTGCTCCACTTATGCTCTGTGACATCTCAGGAGGTTGTTTGCCTCGGCCAGGCTGGCAAGTGCCCGCTAGTACCTAGAGCTGGGCAGGAGAGGGCAGAGAGCACTTCCATCTGACAGCAGGTTGCAGATTGCCTCAGAAACAGCCGTGTCTTTGGAATGTGCAGCAAATCCTCTTTCTTTGCAAACCGCGGTTAGTGTGCAGTGCAGGTACACTCTCCCCTTGCCAAATGGAGTGGGAAAGATTTTCGCTAAGCTAGAGATGACTAGAGAAGCAGAAGCGCGGCTCCGGAGCTATCCGGAGGAAAGTGCCGTTTCCCGGGGGGGTCTTTCGGGCTTGAAGCTGCGCTCCGGAGCGCTCCGCTGCCGCTCTACTGAGCTGTGCGCGAATTAGCCCGCTTCTTCGCCTCCGAGAAGCAGAGATCGCGGTTGCTTAGAAGAGGCGAAGAACGAAGCCGCAAAGAAGCGGGCTTGTGTGTGAAGCCTTCTGACTGCCAGAGGACAGTGGCTGCCGCTCTCCTGCCTCTTGAATTCACTCTCGGCAAGCGAATGGAAAGCGTTCCAGGACAACTTGCCTGGGTTTTTACTTGGTCCTGATGTGTCCCACCTTGGCAAGTCTTGCTCGTCGCCAGAGGCTCCGAGATGCACCGAAGACGGTGGCAGCTGCTGAAAAGAAGGGCAGCGGTGAGTTTGTCGACAAGCAAGAACATGGGCAGCTGCCTGTGCTTGGGAAGGAACAGCTGCCTGGTTTTGGGCAATTGCCTTCACAGCGCCCAGAAGCCCGGTGCTCTGCTGCTTTGTTTTTCACAGTCAGTCAATTGCACACTAGTGAAGCTGAGCCAGGCTCTTCAGCTTTGCTGCTTTTGAGCATCTGTGCTCCACTTATGCTCTGTGACATCTCTCGAGGTTGTTTGCCTCGGCCAGGCTGGAAAGTGCCCGCTAGTACCTAAAGCTGGGCAGGAGAGGGCAGAGAGCACTTCCATCTGACAGCAGGTTGCAGATTGCCTCGGAAAGAGCCGTGTCCTTGGAATGTGCAGCAAATCCTCTTTCTTTGCAAACCGCGGTTAGTGTGCAGTGCAGGTACGCTCTCCCCTTGCCAAATGGAGTGGGAAAGCTTTTCGCTAAGCTAGAGATGACTAGAGAAGCAGAAGCGCGGCTCCGGAGCTATCCGGAGGAAAGTGCCGTTTCCCGGCGTCTTTCGGCTTGAAGCGGCGCTCCGGAGCGCTCCGCTGCCGCTCTACTGAGCTGTGCGCGAATTAGCCGCTTCTTCGCCTCCGAGAAGCAGAGATCGCGGTTGCTTGGAAGAGGCGAAGAACGAAGCCGCAAAGAAGCGGGCTTGTGTGCCAAGCCTTCCGACTGCTGGAGGACGGTGGCTGCCGCTCTCCTGCCTCTTGAATTCACTCTCGGCAAGCGAATGGAAAGCGTTCCAGGACAACTTGCCTGGGTTTTGACTTGGTCCTGATGCGTCCCACCTTGGCAAGTCTTGCTCGTCGCCAGAGGCTCCGAGATGCACCGAAGACGGTGGCAGCTGCTGAAAAGAAAGGCAGCGGCGAGTTTGTCGACAAGCAAGAACATAGGCAGCTGCCTGTGCTTGGGAAGGAGCAGCTGCCTGGTTTTGGCAATTGCCTTCACAGCGCCCAGAAGCCCGGTGCTCTGCTGCTTTGTTTTTCGCAGTCAGTCAATTGCACACTAGTGAAGCTGAGCCAGGCTCTTCAGCTTTGCTGCTTTTGAGCATCTGTTCTCCACTTAGGCTCTGTGACATCTCTCGAGGTTGTTTGCCTCGGCCAGGCTGGAAAGTGCCCGCTAGTACCTAGAGCTGGGCAGGAGAGGGCAGAGAGCACTTCCATCTGACAGCAGGTTGCAGATTGCCTCGGAAAGAGCCGTGTCCTTGGAATGTGCAGCAAATCCTCTTTCTTTGCAAACCGCGGTTAGTGTGCAGTGCAGGTACACTCTCCCCTTGCCAAATGGAGTGGGAAAGATTTTCGCTAAGCTAGAGATGACTAGAGAAGCAGAAGCGCGGCTCCGGAGCTATCCGGAGGAAAGTGCCGCTTCCCGGCGTCTTTCGGCTTGAAGCGGCGCTCCGGAGCGCTGCGCTGCCGCTCTACTGAGCTGTGCGCGAATTAGCCGCTTCTTCGTCTCCGAGAAGCAGAGATCGCGGTTGCTTGGAAGAGGCGAAGAACGAAGCCGCAAAGAAGCGGGCTTGTGTGCCAAGCCTTCCGACTGCTGGAGGACGGTGGCTGCCGCTCTCCTGCCTCTTGAATTCACTCTCGGCAAGCGAATGGAAAGCGTTCCAGGACAACTTGCCTGGGTTTTGACTTGGTCCTGATGCCTCCCACCTTGGCAAGTCTTGCTCGTCGCCAGAGGCTCCGAGATGCACCGAAGACGGTGGCAGCTGCTGAAAAGAAGGGCAGCGGTGAGTTTGTCGACAAGCAAGAACATAGGCAGCTGCCTGTGCTTGGGAAGGAGCAGCTGCCTGGTTTTGGCAATTGCCTTCACAGCGCCCAGAAGCCCGGTGCTCTGCTGCTTAGTTTTTCACAGTCAGTCAATTGCACACTAGTGAAGCTGAGCCAGGCTCTTCAGCTTTGCTGCTTTTGAGCATCTGTGCTCCACTTATGCTCTGTGACATCTCTCGAGGTTGTTTGCCTCGGCCAGGCTGGAAAGTGCCCGCTAGTACCTAGAGCTGGGCAGGAGAGGGCAGAGAGCACTTCCATCTGACAGCAGGTTGCAGATTGCCTCGGAAAGAGCCGTGTCCTTGGAATGTGCAGCAAATCCTCTTTCTTTGCAAACCGCGGTTAGTGTGCAGTGCAGGTACGCTCTCCCCTTGCCAAATGGAGTGGGAAAGCTTTTCGCTAAGCTAGAGATGACTAGAGAAGCAGAAGCGCGGCTCCGGAGCTATCCGGAGGAAAGTGCCGTTTCCCGGCGTCTTTCGGCTTGAAGCGGCGCTCCGGAGCGCTCCACTGCCGCTCTACTGAGCTGTGCGCGAATTAGCCGCTTCTTCGCCTCCGAGAAGCAGAGATCGCGGTTGCTTGGAAGAGGCGAAGAACGAAGCCGCAAAGAAGCGGGCTTGTGTGCCAAGCCTTCCGACTGCTGAAGGACGGTGGCTGCCGCTCTCCTGCCTCTTGAATTCACTCTCGGCAAGCGAATGGAAAGCGTTCCAGGACAACTTGCCTGGGTTTTGACTTGGTCCTGATGCGTCCCACCTTGGCAAGTCTTGCTCGTCGCCAGAGGCTCCGAGATGCACCGAAGACGGTGGCAGCTGCTGAAAAGAAAGGCAGTGGCGAGTTTGTCGACAAGCAAGAACATAGGCAGCTGCCTGTGCTTGGGAAGGAGCAGCTGCCTGGTTTTGGCAATTGCCTTCACAGCGCCCAGAAGCCCGGTGCTCTGCTGCTTTGTTTTTCACAGTCAGTCAATTGCACACTAGTGAAGCTGAGCCAGGCTCTTCAGCTTTGCTGCTTTTGAGCATCTGTTCTCCACTTAGGCTCTGTGACATCTCTCGAGGTTGTTTGCCTCGGCCAGGCTGGAAAGTGCCCGCTAGTACCTAGAGCTGGGCAGGAGAGGGCAGAGAGCACTTCCATCTGACAGCAGCTTGCAGATTGCCTCGGAAAGAGCCGTGTCCTTGGAATGTGCAGCAAATCCTCTTTCTTTGCAAACCGCGGTTAGTGTGCAGTGCAGGTACGCTCTCCCCTTGCCAAATGGAGTGGGAAAGCTTTTCGCTAAGCTAGAGATGACTAGAGAAGCAGAAGCGCGGCTCCGGAGCTATCCGGAGGAAAGCGCCGTTTCCCGGGGGTCTTTCGGCTTGAAGCGGCGCTCCGGAGCGCTCCGCTGCCGCTCTACTGAGCTGTGCGCGAATTAGCCGCTTCTTCGCCTCCGAGAAGCAGAGATCGCGGTTGCTTAGAAGAGGCGAAGAACGAAGCCGCAAAGAAGCGGGCTTGTGTGTGAAGCCTTCCGACTGCCAGAGGACAGTGGCTGCCGCTCTCCTGCCTCTTGAATTCACTCTCGGCAAGCGAATGGAAAGCGTTCCAGGACAACTTGCCTGGGTTTTTACTTGGTCCTGATGTGTCCCACCTTGGCAAGTCTTGCTCGTCGCCAGAGGCTCCGAGATGCACCGAAGACGGTGGCAGCTGCTGAAAAGAAGGGCAGCGGTGAGTTTGTCGACAAGCAAGAACATGGGCAGCTGCCTGTGCTTGGGAAGAAGCAGCTGCCTGGTTTTGGCAATTGCCTTCACAGCGCCCAGAAGCCCGGTGCTCTGCTGCTTTGTTTTTCGCAGTCAGTCAATTGCACACTAGTGAAGCTGAGCCAGGCTCTTCAGCTTTGCTGCTTTTGAGCATCTGTGCTCCACTTATGCTCTGTGACATCTCTCGAGGTTGTTTGCCTCGGCCAGGCTGGAAAGTGCCCGCTAGTACCTAGAGCTGGGCAGGAGAGGGCAGAGAGCACTTCCATCTGACAGCAGGTTGCAGATTGCCTCGGAAAGAGCCGTGTCCTTGGAATGTGCAGCAAATCCTCTTTCTTTGCAAACCGCGGTTAGTGTGCAGTGCAGGTACGCTCTCCCCTTGCCAACTGGAGTGGGAAAGCTTTTCGCTACGCTAGAGATGACTAGAGAAGCAGAAGCGCGGCTCCGGAGCTATCCGGAGGAAAGTGCCGCTTCCCGGCGTCTTTCGGCTTGAAGCGGCGCTCCGGAGCGCTTTGCTGCCGCTTTACTGAGCTGTGCGCGAATTAGCCGCTTCTTCGCCTCCGAGAAGCAGAGATGGCGGTTTCTTGGAAGAGGCGAAGAACGAAGCCGCAAAGAAGCGGGCTTGTGTGCGAAGCCTTCAGACTGCCGGGGGACAGTGGCTGCCGCTCTCCTGCCTCTTGAATTCACTCTCGGCAAGCGAATGGAAAGCGTTCCAGGACAACTTGCCTGGGTTTTGACTTGGTCCTGATGCGTCCCACCTTGGCAAGTCTTGCTCGTCGCCAGAGGCTCCGAGATGCACCGAAGACGGTGGCAGCTGCTGAAAAGAAGGGCAGCGGTGAGTTTGTCGACAAGCAAGAACATGGGCAGCTGCCTGTGCTTGGGAAGGAACAGCTGCCTGGTTTTGGCAATTGCCTTCACAGCGCCCAGAAGCCCGGTGCTCTGCTGCTTTGTTTTTCGCAGTCAGTCAATTGCACACTAGTGAAGCTGAGCCAGGCTCTTCAGCTTTGCTGCTTTTGAGCATCTGTGCTCCACTTATGCTCTGTGACATCTCTCGAGGTTGTTTGCCTCGCCCAGGCTGGAAAGTGCCCGCTAGTACCTAGAGCTGGGCAGGAGAGGGCAGAGAGCACTTCCATCTGACAGCAGGTTGCAGATTGCCTCAGAAACAGCCGTGTCCTTGGAATGTGCAGCAAATCCTCTTTCTTTGCAAACCGCGGTTAGTGTGCAGTGCAGGTCCACTCTCCCCTTGCCAAATGGAGTGGGAAAGATTTTCGCTAAGCTAGAGATGACTAGAGAAGCAGAAGCGCGGCTCCGGAGCTATCCGGAGGAAAGTGCCGTTTCCCGGGGTCTTTCGGCTTGAAGCGGCGCTCCGGAGCGCTCCGCTGCCGCTTTACTGAGCTGTGCGCGAATTAGCCGCTTCTTCGCCTCCGAGAAGCAGAGATCGCGGTTGCTTAGAAGAGGCGAAGAACGAAGCCGCAAAGAAGCGGGCTTGTGTGTGAAGCCTTCCGACTGCTGGAGGACGGTGGCTGCCGCTCTCCTGCCTCTTGAATTCACTCTCGGCAAGCGAATGGAAAGCGTTCCAGGACAACTTGCCTGGGTTTTACTTGGTCCTGATGTGTCCCACCTTGGCAAGTCTTGCTCGTCGCCAGAGGCTCCGAGATGCACCGAAGACGGTGGCAGCTGCTGAAAAGAAGGGCAGCGGTGAGTTTGTCGACAAGCAAGAACATGGGCAGCTGCCTGTGCTTGGGAAGGAACAGCTGCCTGGTTTTGGCAATTGCCTTCACAGCGCCCAGAAGCCCGGTGCTCTGCTGCTTTGTTTTTCGCAGTCAGTCAATTGCACACTAGTGAAGCTGAGCCAGGCTCTTCAGCTTTGCTGCTTTTGAGCATCTGTGCTCCACTTAGGCTCTGTGACATCTCTCGAGGTTGTTTGCCTCGGCCAGGCTGGAAAGTGCCCGCTAGTACCTAGAGCTGGGCAGGAGAGGGCAGAGAGCACTTCCATCTGACAGCAGCTTGCAGATTGCCTCGGAAAGAGCCGTGTCCTTGGAATGTGCAGCAAATCCTCTTTCTTTGCAAACCGCGGTTAGTGTGCAGTGCAGGTACACTCTCCCCTTGCCAAATGGAGTGGGAAAGATTTTCGCTAAGCTAGAGATGACTAGAGAAGCAGAAGCGCGGCTCCGGAGCTATCCGGAGGAAAGTGCCGTTTCCCGGGGTCTTTCGGCTTGAAGCGGCGCTCCGGAGCGCTCCGCTGCCGCTTTACTGAGCTGTGCGCGAATTAGCCGCTTCTTCGCCTCCGAGAAGCAGAGATCGCGGTTGCTTAGAAGAGGCGAAGAACGAAGCCGCAAAGAAGCGGGCTTGTGTGTGAAGCCTTCCGACTGCCAGAGGACAGTGGCTGCCGCTCTCCTGCCTCTTGAATTCACTCTCGGCAAGCGAATGGAAAGCGTTCCAGGACAACTTGCCTGGGTTTTTACTTGGTCCTGATGTGTCCCACCTTGGCAAGTCTTGCTCGTCGCCAGAGGCTCCGAGATGCACCGAAGACGGTGGCAGCTGCTGAAAAGAAGGGCAGCGGTGAGTTTGTCGACAAGCAAGAACATGGGCAGCTGCCTGTGCTTGGGAAGAAGCAGCTGCCTGGTTTTGGCAATTGCCTTCACAGCGCCCAGAAGCCCGGTGCTCTGCTGCTTTGTTTTTCGCAGTCAGTCAATTGCACACTAGTGAAGCTGAGCCAGGCTCTTCAGCTTTGCTGCTTTTGAGCATCTGTGCTCCACTTATGCTCTGTGACATCTCTCGAGGTTGTTTGCCTCGGCCAGGCTGGAAAGTGCCCGCTAGTACCTAGAGCTGGGCAGGAGAGGGCAGAGAGCACTTCCATCTGACAGCAGGTTGCAGATTGCCTCGGAAAGAGCCGTGTCCTTGGAATGTGCAGCAAATCCTCTTTCTTTGCAAACCGCGGTTAGTGTGCAGTGCAGGTACGCTCTCCCCTTGCCAACTGGAGTGGGAAAGCTTTTCGCTACGCTAGAGATGACTAGAGAAGCAGAAGCGCGGCTCCGGAGCTATCCGGAGGAAAGTGCCGCTTCCCGGCGTCTTTCGGCTTGAAGCGGCGCTCCGGAGCGCTTTGCTGCCGCTCTACTGAGCTGTGCGCGAATTAGCCGCTTCTTCGCCTCCGAGAAGCAGAGATCGCGGTTGCTTGGAAGAGGCGAAGAACGAAGCCGCAAAGAAGCGGGCTTGTGTGCGAAGCCTTCAGACTGCCGGGGGACAGTGGCTGCCGCTCTCCTGCCTGTTGAATTCACTCTCGGCAAGCGAATGGAAAGCGTTCCAGGACAACTTGCCTGGGTTTTGACTTGGTCCTGATGCGTCCCACCTTGGCAAGTCTTGCTCGTCGCCAGAGGCTCCGAGATGCACCGAAGACGGTGGCAGCTGCTGAAAAGAAGGGCAGCGGTGAGTTTGTCGACAAGCAAGAACATATGCAGCTGCCTGTGCTTGGGAAGGAGCAGCTGCCTGGTTTTGGCAATTGCCTTCACAGCGCCCAGAAGCCCGGTGCTCTGCTGCTTTGTTTTTCGCAGTCAGTCAATTGCACACTAGTGAAGCTGAGCCAGGCTCTTCAGCTTTGCTGCTTTTGAGCATCTGTGCTCCACTTATGCTCTGTGACATCTCTCGAGGTTGTTTGCCTCGCCCAGGCCGGAAAGTGCCCGCTAGTACCTAGAGCTGGGCAGGAGAGGGCAGAGAGCACTTCCATCTGACAGCAGGTTGCAGATTGCCTCAGAAACAGCCGTGTCCTTGGAATGTGCAGCAAATCCTCTTTCTTTGCAAACCGCGGTTAGTGTGCAGTGCAGGTACGCTCTCCCCTTGCCAAATGGAGTGGGAAAGATTTTCGCTAAGCTAGAGATGACTAGAGAAGCAGAAGCGCGGCTCCGGAGCTATCCGGAGGAAAGTGCCGTTTCCCGGGGTCTTTCGGCTTGAAGCGGCGCTCCGGAGCGCTCCGCTGCCGCTCTACTGAGCTGTGCGCGAATTAGCCGCTTCTTCGCCTCCGAGAAGCAGAGATCGCGGTTGCTTAGAAGAGGCGAAGAACGAAGCCGCAAAGAAGCGGGCTTGTGTGTGAAGCCTTCCGACTGCTGGAGGACGGTGGCTGCCGCTCTCCTGCCTCTTGAATTCACTCTCGGCAAGCGAATGGAAAGCGTTCCAGGACAACTTGCCTGGGTTTTACTTGGTCCTGATGTGTCCCACCTTGGCAAGTCTTGCTCGTCGCCAGAGGCTCCGAGATGCACCGAAGACGGTGGCAGCTGCTGAAAAGAAGGGCAGCGGTGAGTTTGTCGACAAGCAAGAACATGGGCAGCTGCCTGTGCTTGGGAAGGAACAGCTGCCTGGTTTTGGCAATTGCCTTCACAGCGCCCAGAAGCCCGGTGCTCTGCTGCTTTGTTTTTCGCAGTCAGTCAATTGCACACTAGTGAAGCTGAGCCAGGCTCTTCAGCTTTGCTGCTTTTGAGCATCTGTGCTCCACTTATGCTCTGTGACATCTCTCGAGGTTGTTTGCCTCGGCCAGGCTGGAAAGTGCCCGCTAGTACCTAGAGCTGGGCAGGAGAGGGCAGAGAGCACTTCCATCTGACAGCAGGTTGCAGATTGCCTCGGAAAGAGCCGTGTCCTTGGAATGTGCAGCAAATCCTCTTTCTTTGCAAACCGCGGTTAGTGTGCAGTGCAGGTACACTCTCCCCTTGCCAAATGGAGTGGGAAAGATTTTCGCTAAGCTAGAGATGACTAGAGAAGCAGAAGCGCGGCTCCGGAGCTATCCGGAGGAAAGTGCCGTTTCCCGGGGTCTTTCGGCTTGAAGCGGCGCTCCGGAGCGCTCCGCTGCCGCTTTACTGAGCTGTGCGCGAATTAGCCGCTTCTTCGCCTCCGAGAAGCAGAGATCGCGGTTGCTTAGAAGAGGCGAAGAACGAAGCCGCAAAGAAGCGGGCTTGTGTGTGAAGCCTTCCGACTGCCAGAGGACAGTGGCTGCCGCTCTCCTGCCTCTTGAATTCACTCTCGGCAAGCGAATGGAAAGCGTTCCAGGACAACTTGCCTGGGTTTTTACTTGGTCCTGATGCCTCCCACCTTGGCAAGTCTTGCTCGTCGCCAGAGGCTCCGAGATGCACCGAAGACGGTGGCAGCTGCTGAAAAGAAGGGCAGCGGTGAGTTTGTCGACAAGCAAGAACATGGGCAGCTGCCTGTGCTTGGGAAGAAGCAGCTGCCTGGTTTTGGCAATTGCCTTCACAGCGCCCAGAAGCCCGGTGCTCTGCTGCTTTGTTTTTCGCAGTCAGTCAATTGCACACTAGTGAAGCTGAGCCAGGCTCTTCAGCTTTGCTGCTTTTGAGCATCTGTGCTCCACTTATGCTCTGTGACATCTCTCGAGGTTGTTTGCCTCGGCCAGGCTGGAAAGTGCCCGCTAGTACCTAGAGCTGGGCAGGAGAGGGCAGAGAGCACTTCCATCTGACAGCAGGTTGCAGATTGCCTCGGAAAGAGCCGTGTCCTTGGAATGTGCAGCAAATCCTCTTTCTTTGCAAACCGCGGTTAGTGTGCAGTGCAGGTACGCTTTCCCCTTGCCAAATGGAGTGGGAAAGCTTTTCGCTAAGCTAGAGATGACTAGAGAAGCAGAAGCGCGGCTCCGGAGCTATCCGGAGGAAAGTGCCGCTTCCCGGCGTCTTTCGGCTTGAAGCGGCGCTCCGGAGCGCTGCGCTGCCGCTCTACTGAGCTGTGCGCGAATTAGCCGCTTCTTCGCCTCCGAGAAGCAGAGATCGCGGTTGCTTGGAAGAGGCGAAGAACGAAGCCGCAAAGAAGCGGGCTTGTGTGCCAAGCCTTCCGACTGCTGGAGGACGGTGGCTGCCGCTCTCCTGCCTCTTGAATTCACTCTCGGCAAGCGAATGGAAAGCGTTCCAGGACAACTTGCCTGGTTTTGACTTGGTCCTGATGCCTCCCACCTTGGCAAGTCTTGCTCGTCGCCAGAGGCTCCGAGATGCACCGAAGACGGTGGCAGCTGCTGAAAAGAAGGGCAGCGGTGAGTTTGTCGACAAGCAAGAACATAGGCAGCTGCCTGTGCTTGGGAAGGAGCAGCTGCCTGGTTTTGGCAATTGCCTTCACAGCGCCCAGAAGCCCGGTGCTCTGCTGCTTTGTTTTTCGCAGTCAGTCAATTGCACACTAGTGAAGCTGAGCCAGGCTCTTCAGCTTTGCTGCTTTTGAGCATCTGTGCTCCACTTATGCTCTGTGACATCTCAGGAGGTTGTTTGCCTCGGCCAGGCTGGCAAGTGCCCGCTAGTACCTAGAGCTGGGCAGGAGAGGGCAGAGAGCACTTCCATCTGACAGCAGGTTGCAGATTGCCTCAGAAACAGCCGTGTCTTTGGAATGTGCAGCAAATCCTCTTTCTTTGCAAACCGCGGTTAGTGTGCAGTGCAGGTACACTCTCCCCTTGCCAAATGGAGTGGGAAAGATTTTCGCTAAGCTAGAGATGACTAGAGAAGCAGAAGCGCGGCTCCGGAGCTATCCGGAGGAAAGTGCCGTTTCCCGGGGTCTTTCGGCTTGAAGCGGCGCTCCGGAGCGCTCCGCTGCCGCTCTACTGAGCTGTGCGCGAATTAGCCGCTTCTTCGCCTCCGAGAAGCAGAGATCGCGGTTTCTTAGAAGAGGCGAAGAACGAAGCCGCAAAGAAGCGGGCTTGTGTGTGAAGCCTTCCGACTGCCAGAGGACAGTGGCTGCCGCTCTCCTGCCTCTTGAATTCACTCTCGGCAAGCGAATGGAAAGCGTTCCAGGACAACTTGCCTGGGTTTTGACTTGGTCCTGATGTGTCCCACCTTGGCAAGTCTTGCTCGTCGCCAGAGGCTCCGAGATGCACCGAAGACGGTGGCAGCTGCTGAAAAGAAGGGCAGCGGTGAGTTTGTCGACAAGCAAGAACATGGGCAGCTGCCTGTGCTTGGGAAGGAGCAGCTGCCTGGTTTTGGCAATTGCCTTCACAGCGCCCAGAAGCCCGGTGCTCTGCTGCTTTGTTTTTCGCAGTCAGTCAATTGCACACTAGTGAAGCTGAGCCAGGCTCTTCAGCTTTGCTGCTTTTGAGCATCTGTGCTCCACTTATGCTCTGTGACATCTCAGGAGGTTGTTTGCCTCGGCCAGGCTGGCAAGTGCCCGCTAGTACCTAGAGCTGGGCAGGAGAGGGCAGAGAGCACTTCCATCTGACAGCAGGTTGCAGATTGCCTCGGAAAGAGCCGTGTCCTTGGAATGTGCAGCAAATCCTCTTTCTTTGCAAACCGCGGTTAGTGTGCAGTGCAGGTACGCTCTCCCCTTGCCAAATGGAGTGGGAAAGCTTTTCGCTAAGCTAGAGATGACTAGAGAAGCAGAAGCGCGGCTCCGGAGCTATCCGGAGGAAAGTGCCGCTTCCCGGCGTCTTTCGGCTTGAAGCGGCGCTCCGGAGCGCTCCGCTGCCGCTCTACTGAGCTGTGCGCGAATTAGCCGCTTCTTCGCCTCCGAGAAGCAGAGATCGCGGTTGCTTGGAAGAGGCGAAGAACGAAGCCGCAAAGAAGCGGGCTTGTGTGCCAAGCCTTCCGACTGCTGGAGGACGGTGGCTGCCGCTCTCCTGCCTCTTGAATTCACTCTCGGCAAGCGAATGGAAAGCGTTCCAGGACAACTTGCCTGGGTTTTGACTTGGTCCTGATGCCTCCCACCTTGGCAAGTCTTGCTCGTCGCCAGAGGCTCCGAGATGCACCGAAGACGGTGGCAGCTGCTGAAAAGAAAGGCAGCGGCGAGTTTGTCGACAAGCAAGAACATAGGCAGCTGCCTGTGCTTGGGAAGGAGCAGCTGCCTGGTTTTGGCAATTGCCTTCACAGCGCCCAGAAGCCCGGTGCTCTGCTGCTTTGTTTTTCACAGTCAGTCAATTGCACACTAGTGAAGCTGAGCCAGGCTCTTCAGCTTTGCTGCTTTTGAGCATCTGTTCTCCACTTATGCTCTGTGACATCTCTCGAGGTTGTTTGCCTCGGCCAGGCTGGAAAGTGCCCGCTAGTACCTAGAGCTGGGCAGGAGAGGGCAGAGAGCACTTCCATCTGACAGCAGGTTGCAGATTGCCTCGGAAAGAGCCGTGTCCTTGGAATGTGCAGCAAATCCTCTTTCTTTGCAAACCGCGGTTAGTGTGCAGTGCAGGTACACTCTCCCCTTGCCAAATGGAGTGGGAAAGATTTTCGCTAAGCTAGAGATGACTAGAGAAGCAGAAGCGCGGCTCCGGAGCTATCCGGAGGAAAGTGCCGCTTCCCGGCGTCTTTCGGCTTGAAGCGGCGCTCCGGAGCGCTTTGCTGCCGCTTTACTGAGCTGTGCGCGAATTAGCCGCTTCTTCGCCTCCGAGAAGCAGAGATGGCGGTTGCTTGGAAGAGGCGAAGAACGAAGCCGCAAAGAAGCGGGCTTGTGTGTGAAGCCTTCAGACTGCCGGGGGACAGTGGCTGCCGCTCTCCTGCCTCTTGAATTCACTCTCGGCAAGCGAATGGAAAGCGTTCCAGGACAACTTGCCTGGGTTTTGACTTGGTCCTGATGTGTCCCACCTTGGCAAGTCTTGCTCGTCGCCAGAGGCTCCGAGATGCACCGAAGACGGTGGCAGCTGCTGAAAAGAAGGGCAGCGGTGAGTTTGTCGACAAGCAAGAACATGGGCAGCTGCCTGTGCTTGGGAAGGAGCAGCTGCCTGGTTTTGGCAATTGCCTTCACAGCGCCCAGAAGCCCGGTGCTCTGCTGCTTTGTTTTTCGCAGTCAGTCAATTGCACACTAGTGAAGCTGAGCCAGGCTCTTCAGCTTTGCTGCTTTTGAGCATCTGTGCTCCACTTATGCTCTGTGACATCTCTCGAGGTTGTTTGCCTCGGCCAGGCTGGAAAGTGCCGGCTAGTACCTAGAGCTGGGCAGGAGAGGGCAGAGAGCACTTCCATCTGACAGCAGGTTGCAGATTGCCTCGGAAAGAGCCGTGTCCTTGGAATGTGCAGCAAATCCTCTTTCTTTGCAAACCGCGGTTAGTGTGCAGTGCAGGTACGCTCTCCCCTTGCCAACTGGAGTGGGAAAGCTTTTCGCTAAGCTAGAGATGACTAGAGAAGCAGAAGCGCGGCTCCGGAGCTATCCGGAGGAAAGTGCCGCTTCCCGGCGTCTTTCGGCTTGAAGCGGCGCTCCGGAGCGCTGCGCTGCCGCTCTACTGAGCTGTGCGCGAATTAGCCGCTTCTTCGCCTCCGAGAAGCAGAGATCGCGGTTGCTTGGAAGAGGCGAAGAACGAAGCCGCAAAGAAGCGGGCTTGTGTGCCAAGCCTTCCGACTGCTGGAGGACGGTGGCTGCCGCTCTCCTGCCTCTTGAATTCACTCTCGGCAAGCGAATGGAAAGCGTTCCAGGACAACTTGCCTGGGTTTTGACTTGGTCCTGATGCCTCCCACCTTGGCAAGTCTTGCTCGTCGCCAGAGGCTCCGAGATGCACCGAAGACGGTGGCAGCTGCTGAAAAGAAGGGCAGCGGTGAGTTTGTCGACAAGCAAGAACATAGGCAGCTGCCTGTGCTTGGGAAGGAGCAGCTGCCTGGTTTTGGCAATTGCCTTCACAGCGCCCAGAAGCCCGGTGCTCTGCTGCTTTGTTTTTCGCAGTCAGTCAATTGCACACTAGTGAAGCTGAGCCAGGCTCTTCAGCTTTGCTGCTTTTGAGCATCTGTGCTCCACTTATGCTCTGTGACATCTCAGGAGGTTGTTTGCCTCGGCCAGGCTGGCAAGTGCCCGCTAGTACCTAGAGCTGGGCAGGAGAGGGCAGAGAGCACTTCCATCTGACAGCAGGTTGCAGATTGCCTCAGAAACAGCCGTGTCTTTGGAATGTGCAGCAAATCCTCTTTCTTTGCAAACCGCGGTTAGTGTGCAGTGCAGGTACACTCTCCCCTTGCCAAATGGAGTGGGAAAGATTTTCGCTAAGCTAGAGATGACTAGAGAAGCAGAAGCGCGGCTCCGGAGCTATCCGGAGGAAAGTGCCGTTTCCCGGGGTCTTTCGGCTTGAAGCGGCGCTCCGGAGCGCTCCGCTGCCGCTCTACTGAGCTGTGCGCGAATTAGCCGCTTCTTCGCCTCCGAGAAGCAGAGATCGCGGTTGCTTAGAAGAGGCGAAGAACGAAGCCGCAAAGAAGCGGGCTTGTGTGTGAAGCCTTCCGACTGCCAGAGGACAGTGGCTGCCGCTCTCCTGCCTCTTGAATTCACTCTCGGCAAGCGAATGGAAAGCGTTCCAGGACAACTTGCCTGGGTTTTTACTTGGTCCTGATGTGTCCCACCTTGGCAAGTCTTGCTCGTCGCCAGAGGCTCCGAGATGCACCGAAGACGGTGGCAGCTGCTGAAAAGAAGGGCAGCGGTGAGTTTGTCGACAAGCAAGAACATGGGCAGCTGCCTGTGCTTGGGAAGGAACAGCTGCCTGGTTTTGGCAATTGCCTTCACAGCGCCCAGAAGCCCGGTGCTCTGCTGCTTTGTTTTTCACAGTCAGTCAATTGCACACTAGTGAAGCTGAGCCAGGCTCTTCAGCTTTGCTGCTTTTGAGCATCTGTGCTCCACTTATGCTCTGTGACATCTCTCGAGGTTGTTTGCCTCGGCCAGGCTGGAAAGTGCCCGCTAGTACCTAGAGCTGGGCAGGAGAGGGCAGAGAGCACTTCCATCTGACAGCAGGTTGCAGATTGCCTCGGAAAGAGCCGTGTCCTTGGAATGTGCAGCAAATCCTCTTTCTTTGCAAACCGCGGTTAGTGTGCAGTGCAGGTACGCTCTCCCCTTGCCAACTGGAGTGGGAAAGCTTTTCGCTAAGCTAGAGATGACTAGAGAAGCAGAAGCGCGGCTCCGGAGCTATCCGGAGGAAAGTGCCGTTTCCCGGCGTCTTTCGGCTTGAAGCGGCGCTCCGGAGCGCTCCGCTGCCGCTCTACTGAGCTGTGCGCGAATTAGCCGCTTCTTCGCCTCCGAGAAGCAGAGATCGCGGTTGCTTGGAAGAGGCGAAGAACGAAGCCGCAAAGAAGCGGGCTTGTGTGCCAAGCCTTCCGACTGCTGGAGGACGGTGGCTGCCGCTCTCCTGCCTGTTGAATTCACTCTCGGCAAGCGAATGGAAAGCGTTCCAGGACAACTTGCCTGGGTTTTGACTTGGTCCTGATGCGTCCCACCTTGGCAAGTCTTGCTCGTCGCCAGAGGCTCCGAGATGCACCGAAGACGGTGGCAGCTGCTGAAAAGAAAGGCAGCGGCGAGTTTGTCGACAAGCAAGAACATAGGCAGCTGCCTGTGCTTGGGAAGGAGCAGCTGCCTGGTTTTGGCAATTGCCTTCACAGCGCCCAGAAGCCCGGTGCTCTGCTGCTTTGTTTTTCGCAGTCAGTCAATTGCACACTAGTGAAGCTGAGCCAGGCTCTTCAGCTTTGCTGCTTTTGAGCATCTGTTCTCCACTTAGGCTCTGTGACATCTCTCGAGGTTGTTTGCCTCGGCCAGGCTGGAAAGTGCCCGCTAGTACCTAGAGCTGGGCAGGAGAGGGCAGAGAGCACTTCCATCTGACAGCAGCTTGCAGATTGCCTCGGAAAGAGCCGTGTCCTTGGAATGTGCAGCAAATCCTCTTTCTTTGCAAACCGCGGTTAGTGTGCAGTGCAGGTACACTCTCCCCTTGCCAAATGGAGTGGGAAAGATTTTCGCTAAGCTAGAGATGACTAGAGAAGCAGAAGCGCGGCTCCGGAGCTATCCGGAGGAAAGTGCCGTTTCCCGGGGTCTTTCGGCTTGAAGCGGCGCTCCGGAGCGCTCCACTGCCGCTTTACTGAGCTGTGCGCGAATTAGCCGCTTCTTCGCCTCCGAGAAGCAGAGATCGCGGTTGCTTAGAAGAGGCGAAGAACGAAGCCGCAAAGAAGCGGGCTTGTGTGTGAAGCCTTCCGACTGCTGGAGGACGGTGGCTGCCGCTCTCCTGCCTCTTGAATTCACTCTCGGCAAGCGAATGGAAAGCGTTCCAGGACAACTTGCCTGGGTTTTTACTTGGTCCTGATGTGTCCCACCTTGGCAAGTCTTGCTCGTCGCCAGAGGCTCCGAGATGCACCGAAGACGGTGGCAGCTGCTGAAAAGAAGGGCAGCGGTGAGTTTGTCGACAAGCAAGAACATGGGCAGCTGCCTGTGCTTGGGAAGAAGCAGCTGCCTGGTTTTGGCAATTGCCTTCACAGCGCCCAGAAGCCCGGTGCTCTGCTGCTTTGTTTTTCGCAGTCAGTCAATTGCACACTAGTGAAGCTGAGCCAGGCTCTTCAGCTTTGCTGCTTTTGAGCATCTGTGCTCCACTTATGCTCTGTGACATCTCTCGAGGTTGTTTGCCTCGGCCAGGCTGGAAAGTGCCCGCTAGTACCTAGAGCTGGGCAGGAGAGGGCAGAGAGCACTTCCATCTGACAGCAGGTTGCAGATTGCCTCGGAAAGAGCCGTGTCCTTGGAATGTGCAGCAAATCCTCTTTCTTTGCAAACCGCGGTTAGTGTGCAGTGCAGGTACGCTCTCCCCTTGCCAACTGGAGTGGGAAAGCTTTTCGCTAAGCTAGAGATGACTAGAGAAGCAGAAGCGCGGCTCCGGAGCTATCCGGAGGAAAGTGCCGCTTCCCGGCGTCTTTCGGCTTGAAGCGGCGCTCCGGAGCGCTTTGCTGCCGCTTTACTGAGCTGTGCGCGAATTAGCCGCTTCTTCGCCTCCGAGAAGCAGAGATGGCGGTTGCTTGGAAGAGGCGAAGAACGAAGCCGCAAAGAAGCGGGCTTGTGTGCGAAGCCTTCAGACTGCCGGGGGACAGTGGCTGCCGCTCTCCTGCCTCTTGAATTCACTCTCGGCAAGCGAATGGAAAGCGTTCCAGGACAACTTGCCTGGGTTTTGACTTGGTCCTGATGCGTCCCACCTTGGCAAGTCTTGCTCGTCGCCAGAGGCTCCGAGATGCACCGAAGACGGTGGCAGCTGCTGAAAAGAAGGGCAGCGGTGAGTTTGTCGACAAGCAAGAACATATGCAGCTGCCTGTGCTTGGGAAGGAGCAGCTGCCTGGTTTTGGCAATTGCCTTCACAGCGCCCAGAAGCCCGGTGCTCTGCTGCTTTGTTTTTCGCAGTCAGTCAATTGCACACTAGTGAAGCTGAGCCAGGCTCTTCAGCTTTGCTGCTTTTGAGCATCTGTGCTCCACTTATGCTCTGTGACATCTCTCGAGGTTGTTTGCCTCGGCCAGGCTGGAAAGTGCCCGCTAGTACCTAGAGCTGGGCAGGAGAGGGCAGAGAGCACTTCCATCTGACAGCAGGTTGCAGATTGCCTCGGAAAGAGCCGTGTCCTTGGAATGTGCAGCAAATCCTCTTTCTTTGCAAACCGCGGTTAGTGTGCAGTGCAGGTACACTCTCCCCTTGCCAAATGGAGTGGGAAAGATTTTCGCTAAGCTAGAGATGACTAGAGAAGCAGAAGCGCGGCTCCGGAGCTATCCGGAGGAAAGTGCCGTTTCCCGGGGTCTTTCGGCTTGAAGCGGCGCTCCGGAGCGCTCCGCTGCCGCTTTACTGAGCTGTGCGCGAATTAGCCGCTTCTTCGCCTCCGAGAAGCAGAGATCGCGGTTGCTTAGAAGAGGCGAAGAACGAAGCCGCAAAGAAGCGGGCTTGTGTGTGAAGCCTTCCGACTGCTGGAGGACGGTGGCTGCCGCTCTCCTGCCTCTTGAATTCACTCTCGGCAAGCGAATGGAAAGCGTTCCAGGACAACTTGCCTGGGTTTTGACTTGGTCCTGATGTGTCCCACCTTGGCAAGTCTTGCTCGTCGCCAGAGGCTCCGAGATGCACCGAAGACGGTGGCAGCTGCTGAAAAGAAGGGCAGCGGTGAGTTTGTCGACAAGCAAGAACATGGGCAGCTGCCTGTGCTTGGGAAGGAACAGCTGCCTGGTTTTGGCAATTGCCTTCACAGCGCCCAGAAGCCCGGTGCTCTGCTGCTTTGTTTTTCGCAGTCAGTCAATTGCACACTAGTGAAGCTGAGCCAGGCTCTTCAGCTTTGCTGCTTTTGAGCATCTGTGCTCCACTTAGGCTCTGTGACATCTCTCGCGGTTGTTTGCCTCGGCCAGGCTGGAAAGTGCCCGCTAGTACCTAGAGCTGGGCAGGAGAGGGCAGAGAGCACTTCCATCTGACAGCAGGTTGCAGATTGCCTCGGAAAGAGCCGTGTCCTTGGAATGTGCAGCAAATCCTCTTTCTTTGCAAACCGCGGTTAGTGTGCAGTGCAGGTACACTCTCCCCTTGCCAAATGGAGTGGGAAAGATTTTCGCTAAGCTAGAGATGACTAGAGAAGCAGAAGCGCGGCTCCGGAGCTATCCGGAGGAAAGTGCCGTTTCCCGGGGTCTTTCGGCTTGAAGCGGCGCTCCGGAGCGCTCCGCTGCCGCTTTACTGAGCTGTGCGCGAATTAGCCGCTTCTTCGCCTCCGAGAAGCAGAGATCGCGGTTGCTTAGAAGAGGCGAAGAACGAAGCCGCAAAGAAGCGGGCTTGTGTGTGAAGCCTTCCGACTGCCAGAGGACAGTGGCTGCCGCTCTCCTGCCTCTTGAATTCACTCTCGGCAAGCGAATGGAAAGCGTTCCAGGACAACTTGCCTGGGTTTTTACTTGGTCCTGATGTGTCCCACCTTGGCAAGTCTTGCTCGTCGCCAGAGGCTCCGAGATGCACCGAAGACGGTGGCAGCTGCTGAAAAGAAGGGCAGCGGTGAGTTTGTCGACAAGCAAGAACATGGGCAGCTGCCTGTGCTTGGGAAGAAGCAGCTGCCTGGTTTTGGCAATTGCCTTCACAGCGCCCAGAAGCCCGGTGCTCTGCTGCTTTGTTTTTCGCAGTCAGTCAATTGCACACTAGTGAAGCTGAGCCAGGCTCTTCAGCTTTGCTGCTTTTGAGCATCTGTGCTCCACTTATGCTCTGTGACATCTCTCGAGGTTGTTTGCCTCGGCCAGGCTGGAAAGTGCCCGCTAGTACCTAGAGCTGGGCAGGAGAGGGCAGAGAGCACTTCCATCTGACAGCAGGTTGCAGATTGCCTCGGAAAGAGCCGTGTCCTTGGAATGTGCAGCAAATCCTCTTTCTTTGCAAACCGCGGTTAGTGTGCAGTGCAGGTACGCTCTCCCCTTGCCAACTGGAGTGGGAAAGCTTTTCGCTAAGCTAGAGATGACTAGAGAAGCAGAAGCGCGGCTCCGGAGCTATCCGGAGGAAAGTGCCGCTTCCCGGCGTCTTTCGGCTAAGCGGCGCTCCAGAGCGCTTTGCTGCCGCTTTACTGAGCTGTGCGCGAACTAGCCGCTTCTTCGCCTCCGAGAAGCAGAGATCGCTGTTGCTTGGAAGAGGCGAAGAACGAAGCCGCAAAGAAGCGGGCTTGTGTGCGAAGCCTTCCGACTGCCGGAGGACGGTGGCTGCCGCTCTCCTGCCTCTTGAATTCACTCTCGGCAAGCGAATGGAAAGCATTCCAGGACAACTTGCCTGGGTTTTGACTTGGTCCTGATGCGTCCCACCTTGGCAAGTCTTGCTCGTCGCCAGAGGCTCCGAGATGCACAGAAGACGGTGGCAGCTGCTGAAAAGAAGGGCAGCGGTGAGTTTGTCGACAAGCAAGAACATAGGCAGCTGCCTGTGCTTGGGAAGGAGCAGCTGCCTGGTTTTGGCAATTGCCTTCACAGCGCCCAGAAGCCCGGTGCTCTGCTGCTTTGTTTTTCGCAGTCAGTCAATTGCACACTAGTGAAGCTGAGCCAGGCTCTTCAGCTTTGCTGCTTTTGAGCATCTGTGCTCCACTTAGGCTCTGTGACATCTCTCGAGGTTGTTTGCCTCGGCCAGGCTGGAAAGTGCCCGCTAGTACCTAGAGCTGGGCAGGAGAGGGCAGAGAGCACTTCCATCTGACAGCAGGTTGCAGATTGCCTCGGAAAGAGCCGTGTCCTTGGAATGTGCAGCAAATCCTCTTTCTTTGCAAACCGCGGTTAGTGTGCAGTGCAGGTACGCTCTCCCCTTGCCAAATGGAGTGGGAAAGCTTTTCGCTAAGCTAGAGATGACTAGAGAAGCAGAAGCGCGGCTCCGGAGCTATCCGGAGGAAAGTGCCGCTTCCCGGCGTCTTTCGGCTTGAAGAGGCGCTCCGGAGCGCTCCGCTGGCGCTCTGCTGAGCTGTGCGCGAATTAGCCGCTTCTGCGCCTCCGAGAAGCAGCGATCGCGGTTGCTTGGAAGAGGCGAAGAACGAAGCCGCAAAGTAGCGGGCTTGTGTGCGAAGCCTTCCGACTGCCGGAGGACGGTGGCTGCCGCTCTCCTGCCTGTTGAATTCACTCTCGGCAAGCGAATGGAAAGCGTTCCAGGACAACTTGCCTGGGTTTTGACTTGGTCCTGATGCGTCCCACCTTGGCAAGTCTTGCTCGTCGCCAGAGGCTCCGAGATGCACAGAAGACGGTGGCAGCTGCTGAAAAGAAGGGCAGCGGTGAGTTTGTCGACAAGCAAGAACATAGGCAGCTGCCTGTGCTTGGAAAGGAGCAGCTGCCTGGTTTTGGCAATTGCCTTCACAGCGCCCAGAAGCCCGGTGCTCTGCTGCTTTGTTTTTCGCAGTCAGTCAATTGCACACTAGTGAAGCTGAGCCAGGCTCTTCAGCTTTGCTGCTTTTGAGCATCTGTGCTCCACTTAGGCTCTGTGACATCTCTCGAGGTTGTTTGCCTCGGCCAGGCTGGAAAGTGCCCGCTAGTACCTAGAGCTGGGCAGGAGAGGGCAGAGAGCACTTCCAGCTGACAGCAGGTTGCAGATTGCCTCGGAAAGAGCCGTGTCCTTGGAATGTGCAGCAAATCCTCTTTCTTTGCAAACCGCGGTTAGTGTGCAGTGCAGGTACGCTCTCCCCTTGCCAAATGGAGTGGGAAAGCTTTTCGCTAAGCTAGAGATGACTAGAGAAGCAGAAGCGCGGCTCCGGAGCTATCCGGAGGAAAGTGCCGCTTCCCGGCGTCTTTCGGCTTGAAGAGGCGCTCCGGAGCGCTCCGCTGGCGCTCTGCTGAGCTGTGCGCGAATTAGCCGCTTCTGCGCCTCCGAGAAGCAGAGATCGCGGTTGCTTGGAAGAGGCGAAGAACGAAGCCGCAAAGAAGCGGGCTTGTGTGCGAAGCCTTCCGACTGCCGGAGGACGGTGGCTGCCGCTCTCCTGCCTGTTGAATTCACTCTCGGCAAGCGAATGGAAAGCGTTCCAGGACAACTTGCCTGGGTTTTGACTTGGTCCTGATGCGTCCCACCTTGGCAAGTCTTGCTCGTCGCCAGAGGCTCCGAGATGCACAGAAGACGGTGGCAGCTGCTGAAAAGAAGGGCAGCGGTGAGTTTGTCGACAAGCAAGAACATAGGCAGCTGCCTGTGCTTGGGAAGGAGCAGCTGCCTGGTTTTGGCAATTGCCTTCACAGCGCCCAGAAGCCCGGTGCTCTGCTGCTTTGTTTTTCGCAGTCAGTCAATTGCACACTAGTGAAGCTGAGCCAGGCTCTTCAGCTTTGCTGCTTTTGAGCATCTGTGCTCCACTTATGCTCTGTGACATCTCTCGAGGTTGTTTGCCTCGGCCAGGCTGGAAAGTGCCCGCTAGTAGCTAGAGCTGGGCAGGAGAGGGCAGAGAGCACTTCCATCTGACAGCAGGTTGCAGATTGCCTGGGAAAGAGCCGTGTCCTTGGAATGTGCAGCAAATCCTCTTTCTTTGCAAACCGCGGTTAGTGTGCAGTGCAGGTACGCTCTCCCCTTGCCAAATGGAGTGGGAAAGCTTTTCGCTGAGATAGAGATGACTAGAGAAGCAGAAGCGCGGCTCCGGAGCTATCCGGAGGAAAGTGCCGCTTCCCGGCGTCTTTCGGCTTGAAGCGGCGCTCCAGAGCGCTTTGCTGCCGCTTTACTGAGCTGTGCGCGAACTAGCCGCTTCTGCGCCTCTGAGAAGCAGAGATCGCGGTTGCTTGGAAGAGGCGAAGAACGAAGCCGCAAAGAAGCGGGCTTGTGTGCGAAGCCTTCCGACTGCCGGAGGACGGTGGCTGCCGCTCTCCTGCCTCTTGAATTCACTCTCGGCAAGCGAATGGAAAGCATTCCAGGACAACTTGCCTGGGTTTTGACTTGGTCCTGATGCGTCCCACCTTGGCAAGTCTTGCTCGTCGCCAGAGGCTCCGAGATGCACAGAAGACGGTGGCAGCTGCTGAAAAGAAGGGCAGCGGTGAGTTTGTCGACAAGCAAGAACATAGGCAGCTGCCTGTGCTTGGGAAGGAGCAGCTGCCTGGTTTTGGCAATTGCCTTCACAGCGCCCAGAAGCCCGGTGCTCTGCTGCTTTGTTTTTCGCAGTCAGTCAATTGCACACTAGTGAAGCTGAGCCAGGCTCTTCAGCTTTGCTGCTTTTGAGCATCTGTGCTCCACTTAGGCTCTGTGACATCTCTCGAGGTTGTTTGCCTCGGCCAGGCTGGAAAGTGCCCGCTAGTACCTAGAGCTGGGCAGGAGAGGGCAGAGAGCACTTCCATCTGACAGCAGGTTGCAGATTGCCTCGGAAAGAGCCGTGTCCTTGGAATGTGCAGCAAATCCTCTTTCTTTGCAAACCGCGGTTAGTGTGCAGTGCAGGTACGCTCTCCCCTTGCCAAATGGAGTGGGAAAGCTTTTCGCTAAGCTAGAGATGACTAGAGAAGCAGAAGCGCGGCTCCGGAGCTATCCGGAGGAAAGTGCCGCTTCCCGGCGTCTTTCGGCTTGAAGAGGCGCTCCGGAGCGCTCCGCTGGCGCTCTGCTGAGCTGTGCGCGAATTAGCCGCTTCTGCGCCTCCGAGAAGCAGAGATCGCGGTTGCTTGGAAGAGGCGAAGAACGAAGCCGCAAAGAAGCGGGCTTGTGTGCGAAGCCTTCCGACTGCCGGAGGACGGTGGCTGCCGCTCTCCTGCCTGTTGAATTCACTCTCGGCAAGCGAATGGAAAGCGTTCCAGGACAACTTGCCTGGGTTTTGACTTGGTCCTGATGCGTCCCACCTTGGCAAGTCTTGCTCGTCGCCAGAGGCTCCGAGATGCACAGAAGACGGTGGCAGCTGCTGAAAAGAAGGGCAGCGGTGAGTTTGTCGACAAGCAAGAACATAGGCAGCTGCCTGTGCTTGGGAAGGAGCAGCTGCCTGGTTTTGGCAATTGCCTTCACAGCGCCCAGAAGCCCGGTGCTCTGCTGCTTTGTTTTTCGCAGTCAGTCAATTGCACACTAGTGAAGCTGAGCCAGGCTCTTCAGCTTTGCTGCTTTTGAGCATCTGTGCTCCACTTAGGCTCTGTGACATCTCTCGAGGTTGTTTGCCTCGGCCAGGCTGGAAAGTGCCCGCTAGTACCTAGAGCTGGGCAGGAGAGGGCAGAGAGCACTTCCATCTGACAGCAGGTTGCAGATTGCCTCGGAAAGAGCCGTGTCCTTGGAATGTGCAGCAAATCCTCTTTCTTTGCAAACCGCGGTTAGTGTGCAGTGCAGGTACGCTCTCCCCTTGCCAAATGGAGTGGGAAAGCTTTTCGCTAAGCTAGAGATGACTAGAGAAGCAGAAGCGCGGCTCCGGAGCTATCCGGAGGAAAGTGCCGCTTCCCGGCGTCTTTCGGCTTGAAGAGGCGCTCCGGAGCGCTCCGCTGGCGCTCTGCTGAGCTGTGCGCGAATTAGCCGCTTCTGCGCCTCCGAGAAGCAGCGATCGCGGTTGCTTGGAAGAGGCGAAGAACGAAGCCGCAAAGTAGCGGGCTTGTGTGCGAAGCCTTCCGACTGCCGGAGGACGGTGGCTGCCGCTCTCCTGCCTGTTGAATTCACTCTCGGCAAGCGAATGGAAAGCGTTCCAGGACAACTTGCCTGGGTTTTGACTTGGTCCTGATGCGTCCCACCTTGGCAAGTCTTGCTCGTCGCCAGAGGCTCCGAGATGCACAGAAGACGGTGGCAGCTGCTGAAAAGAAGGGCAGCGGTGAGTTTGTCGACAAGCAAGAACATAGGCAGCTGCCTGTGCTTGGGAAGGAGCAGCTGCCTGGTTTTGGCAATTGCCTTCACAGCGCCCAGAAGCCCGGTGCTCTGCTGCTTTGTTTTTCGCAGTCAGTCAATTGCACACTAGTGAAGCTGAGCCAGGCTCTTCAGCTTTGCTGCTTTTGAGCATCTGTGCTCCACTTAGGCTCTGTGACATCTCTCGAGGTTGTTTGCCTCGGCCAGGCTGGAAAGTGCCCGCTAGTACCTAGAGCTGGGCAGGAGAGGGCAGAGAGCACTTCCATCTGACAGCAGGTTGCAGATTGCCTCGGAAAGAGCCGTGTCCTTGGAATGTGCAGCAAATCCTCTTTCTTTGCAAACCGCGGTTAGTGTGCAGTGCAGGTACGCTCTCCCCTTGCCAAATGGAGTGGGAAAGCTTTTCGCTAAGCTAGAGATGACTAGAGAAGCAGAAGCGCGGCTCCGGAGCTATCCGGAGGAAAGTGCCGCTTCCCGGCGTCTTTCGGCTTGAAGCGGCGCTCCAGAGCGCTTTGCTGCCGCTTTACTGAGCTGTGCGCGAACTAGCCGCTTCTTCGCCTCCGAGAAGCAGAGATCGCTGTTGCTTGGAAGAGGCGAAGAACGAAGCCGCAAAGAAGCGGGCTTGTGTGCGAAGCCTTCCGACTGCCGGAGGACGGTGGCTGCCGCTCTCCTGCCTCTTGAATTCACTCTCGGCAAGCGAATGGAAAGCATTCCAGGACAACTTGCCTGGGTTTTGACTTGGTCCTGATGCGTCCCACCTTGGCAAGTCTTGCTCGTCGCCAGAGGCTCCGAGATGCACAGAAGACGGTGGCAGCTGCTGAAAAGAAGGGCAGCGGTGAGTTTGTCGACAAGCAAGAACATAGGCAGCTGCCTGTGCTTGGGAAGGAGCAGCTGCCTGGTTTTGGCAATTGCCTTCACAGCGCCCAGAAGCCCGGTGCTCTGCTGCTTTGTTTTTCGCAGTCAGTCAATTGCACACTAGTGAAGCTGAGCCAGGCTCTTCAGCTTTGCTGCTTTTGAGCATCTGTGCTCCACTTAGGCTCTGTGACATCTCTCGAGGTTGTTTGCCTCGGCCAGGCTGGAAAGTGCCCGCTAGTACCTAGAGCTGGGCAGGAGAGGGCAGAGAGCACTTCCATCTGACAGCAGGTTGCAGATTGCCTCGGAAAGAGCCGTGTCCTTGGAATGTGCAGCAAATCCTCTTTCTTTGCAAACCGCGGTTAGTGTGCAGTGCAGGTACGCTCTCCCCTTGCCAAATGGAGTGGGAAAGCTTTTCGCTGAGATAGAGATGACTAGAGAAGCAGAAGCGCGGCTCCGGAGCTATCCGGAGGAAAGTGCCGCTTCCCGGCGTCTTTCGGCTTGAAGAGGCGCTCCAGAGCGCTTTGCTGCCGCTTTACTGAGCTGTGCGCGAACTAGCCGCTTCTGCGCCTCCGAGAAGCAGAGATCGCGGTTGCTTGGAAGAGGCGAAGAACGAAGCCGCAAAGAAGCGGGCTTGTGTGCGAAGCCTTCCGACTGCCGGAGGACGGTGGCTGCCGCTCTCCTGCCTGTTGAATTCACTCTCGGCAAGCGAATGGAAAGCGTTCCAGGACAACTTGCCTGGGTTTTGACTTGGTCCTGATGCGTCCCACCTTGGCAAGTCTTGCTCGTCGCCAGAGGCTCCGAGATGCACAGAAGACGGTGGCAGCTGCTGAAAAGAAGGGCAGCGGTGAGTTTGTCGACAAGCAAGAACATAGGCAGCTGCCTGTGCTTGGAAAGGAGCAGCTGCCTGGTTTTGGCAATTGCCTTCACAGCGCCCAGAAGCCCGGTGCTCTGCTGCTTTGTTTTTCGCAGTCAGTCAATTGCACACTAGTGAAGCTGAGCCAGGCTCTTCAGCTTTGCTGCTTTTGAGCATCTGTGCTCCACTTAGGCTCTGTGACATCTCTCGAGGTTGTTTGCCTCGGCCAGGCTGGAAAGTGCCCGCTAGTACCTAGAGCTGGGCAGGAGAGGGCAGAGAGCACTTCCAGCTGACAGCAGGTTGCAGATTGCCTCGGAAAGAGCCGTGTCCTTGGAATGTGCAGCAAATCCTCTTTCTTTGCAAACCGCGGTTAGTGTGCAGTGCAGGTACGCTCTCCCCTTGCCAAATGGAGTGGGAAAGCTTTTCGCTAAGCTAGAGATGACTAGAGAAGCAGAAGCGCGGCTCCGGAGCTATCCGGAGGAAAGTGCCGCTTCCCGGCGTCTTTCGGCTTGAAGAGGCGCTCCGGAGCGCTCCGCTGGCGCTCTGCTGAGCTGTGCGCGAATTAGCCGCTTCTGCGCCTCCGAGAAGCAGAGATCGCGGTTGCTTGGAAGAGGCGAAGAACGAAGCCGCAAAGAAGCGGGCTTGTGTGCGAAGCCTTCCGACTGCCGGAGGACGGTGGCTGCCGCTCTCCTGCCTGTTGAATTCACTCTCGGCAAGCGAATGGAAAGCGTTCCAGGACAACTTGCCTGGGTTTTGACTTGGTCCTGATGCGTCCCACCTTGGCAAGTCTTGCTCGTCGCCAGAGGCTCCGAGATGCACAGAAGACGGTGGCAGCTGCTGAAAAGAAGGGCAGCGGTGAGTTTGTCGACAAGCAAGAACATAGGCAGCTGCCTGTGCTTGGGAAGGAGCAGCTGCCTGGTTTTGGCAATTGCCTTCACAGCGCCCAGAAGCCCGGTGCTCTGCTGCTTTGTTTTTCGCAGTCAGTCAATTGCACACTAGTGAAGCTGAGCCAGGCTCTTCAGCTTTGCTGCTTTTGAGCATCTGTGCTCCACTTATGCTCTGTGACATCTCTCGAGGTTGTTTGCCTCGGCCAGGCTGGAAAGTGCCCGCTAGTACCTAGAGCTGGGCAGGAGAGGGCAGAGAGCACTTCCATCTGACAGCAGGTTGCAGATTGCCTCGGAAAGAGCCGTGTCCTTGGAATGTGCAGCAAATCCTCTTTCTTTGCAAACCGCGGTTAGTGTGCAGTGCAGGTACGCTCTCCCCTTGCCAAATGGAGTGGGAAAGCTTTTCGCTGAGATAGAGATGACTAGAGAAGCAGAAGCGCGGCTCCGGAGCTATCCGGAGGAAAGTGCCGCTTCCCGGCGTCTTTCGGCTTGAAGCGGCGCTCCAGAGCGCTTTGCTGCCGCTTTACTGAGCTGTGCGCGAACTAGCCGCTTCTGCGCCTCTGAGAAGCAGAGATCGCGGTTGCTTGGAAGAGGCGAAGAACGAAGCCGCAAAGAAGCGGGCTTGTGTGCGAAGCCTTCCGACTGCCGGAGGACGGTGGCTGCCGCTCTCCTGCCTCTTGAATTCACTCTCGGCAAGCGAATGGAAAGCATTCCAGGACAACTTGCCTGGGTTTTGACTTGGTCCTGATGCGTCCCACCTTGGCAAGTCTTGCTCGTCGCCAGAGGCTCCGAGATGCACAGAAGACGGTGGCAGCTGCTGAAAAGAAGGGCAGCGGTGAGTTTGTCGACAAGCAAGAACATAGGCAGCTGCCTGTGCTTGGGAAGGAGCAGCTGCCTGGTTTTGGCAATTGCCTTCACAGCGCCCAGAAGCCCGGTGCTCTGCTGCTTTGTTTTTCGCAGTCAGTCAATTGCACACTAGTGAAGCTGAGCCAGGCTCTTCAGCTTTGCTGCTTTTGAGCATCTGTGCTCCACTTAGGCTCTGTGACATCTCTCGAGGTTGTTTGCCTCGGCCAGGCTGGAAAGTGCCCGCTAGTACCTAGAGCTGGGCAGGAGAGGGCAGAGAGCACTTCCATCTGACAGCAGGTTGCAGATTGCCTCGGAAAGAGCCGTGTCCTTGGAATGTGCAGCAAATCCTCTTTCTTTGCAAACCGCGGTTAGTGTGCAGTGCAGGTACGCTCTCCCCTTGCCAACTGGAGTGGGAAAGCTTTTCGCTAACCTAGAGATGACTAGAGAAGCAGAAGCGCGGCTCCGGAGCTATCCGGAGGAAAGTGCCGCTTCCCGGCGTCTTTCGGCTTGAAGCGGCGCTCCGGAGCGCTGCGCTGCCGCTTTACTGAGCTGTGCGCGAATTAGCCGCTTCTTCGCCTCCGAGAAGCAGAGATCGCGGTTGCTTGGAAGAGGCGAAGAACGAAGCCGCAAAGAAGCGGGCTTGTGTGCCAAGCCTTCCGACTGCTGGAGGACGGTGGCTGCCGCTCTCCTGCCTCTTGAATTCACTCTCGGCAAGCGAATGGAAAGCGTTCCAGGACAACTTGCCTGGGTTTTGACTTGGTCCTGATGCGTCCCACCTTGGCAAGTCTTGCTCGTCGCCAGAGGCTCCGAGATGCACAGAAGACGGTGGCAGCTGCTGAAAAGAAGGGCAGCGGTGAGTTTGTCGACAAGCAAGAACATAGGCAGCTGCCTGTGCTTGGGAAGGAGCAGCTGCCTGGTTTTGGCAATTGCCTTCACAGCGCCCAGAAGCCCGGTGCTCTGCTGCTTTGTTTTTCGCAGTCAGTCAATTGCACACTAGTGAAGCTGAGCCAGGCTCTTCAGCTTTGCTGCTTTTGAGCATCTGTGCTCCACTTAGGCTCTGTGACATCTCTCGAGGTTGTTTGCCTCGGCCAGGCTGGAAAGTGCCCGCTAGTACCTAGAGCTGGGCAGGAGAGGGCAGAGAGCACTTCCATCTGACAGCAGGTTGCAGATTGCCTCGGAAAGAGCCGTGTCCTTGGAATGTGCAGCAAATCCTCTTTCTTTGCAAACCGCGGTTAGTGTGCAGTGCAGGTACGCTCTCCCCTTGCCAAATGGAGTGGGAAAGCTTTTCGCTAAGCTAGAGATGACTAGAGAAGCAGAAGCGCGGCTCCGGAGCTATCCGGAGGAAAGTGCCGCTTCCCGGCGTCTTTCGGCTTGAAGAGGCGCTCCGGAGCGCTCCGCTGGCGCTCTGCTGAGCTGTGCGCGAATTAGCCGCTTCTGCGCCTCCGAGAAGCAGCGATCGCGGTTGCTTGGAAGAGGCGAAGAACGAAGCCGCAAAGTAGCGGGCTTGTGTGCGAAGCCTTCCGACTGCCGGAGGACGGTGGCTGCCGCTCTCCTGCCTGTTGAATTCACTCTCGGCAAGCGAATGGAAAGCGTTCCAGGACAACTTGCCTGGGTTTTGACTTGGTCCTGATGCCTCCCACCTTGGCAAGTCTTGCTCGTCGCCAGAGGCTCCGAGATGCACCGAAGACGGTGGCAGCTGCTGAAAAGAAGGGCAGCGGTGAGTTTGTCGACAAGCAAGAACATAGGCAGCTGCCTGTGCTTGGGAAGGAGCAGCTGCCTGGTTTTGGCAATTGCCTTCACAGCGCCCAGAAGCCCGGTGCTCTGCTGCTTTGTTTTTCGCAGTCAGTCAATTGCACACTAGTGAAGCTGAGCCAGGCTCTTCAGCTTTGCTGCTTTTGAGCATCTGTGCTCCACTTAGGCTCTGTGACATCTCTCGAGGTTGTTTGCCTCGGCCAGGCTGGCAAGTGCCCGCTAGTACCTAGAGCTGGGCAGGAGAGGGCAGAGAGCACTTCCATCTGACAGCAGGTTGCAGATTGCCTCGGAAAGAGCCGTGTCCTTGGAATGTGCAGCAAATCCTCTTTCTTTGCAAACCGCGGTTAGTGTGCAGTGCAGGTACGCTCTCCCCTTGCCAAATGGAGTGGGAAAGCTTTTCGCTAAGCTAGAGATGACTAGAGAAGCAGAAGCGCGGCTCCGGAGCTATCCGGAGGAAAGTGCCGCTTCCCGGCGTCTTTCGGCTTGAAGCGGCGCTCCAGAGCGCTTTGCTGCCGCTTTACTGAGCTGTGCGCGAACTAGCCGCTTCTTCGCCTCCGAGAAGCAGAGATCGCTGTTGCTTGGAAGAGGCGAAGAACGAAGCCGCAAAGAAGCGGGCTTGTGTGCGAAGCCTTCCGACTGCCGGAGGACGGTGGCTGCCGCTCTCCTGCCTCTTGAATTCACTCTCGGCAAGCGAATGGAAAGCATTCCAGGACAACTTGCCTGGGTTTTGACTTGGTCCTGATGCGTCCCACCTTGGCAAGTCTTGCTCGTCGCCAGAGGCTCCGAGATGCACAGAAGACGGTGGCAGCTGCTGAAAAGAAGGGCAGCGGTGAGTTTGTCGACAAGCAAGAACATAGGCAGCTGCCTGTGCTTGGGAAGGAGCAGCTGCCTGGTTTTGGCAATTGCCTTCACAGCGCCCAGAAGCCCGGTGCTCTGCTGCTTTGTTTTTCGCAGTCAGTCAATTGCACACTAGTGAAGCTGAGCCAGGCTCTTCAGCTTTGCTGCTTTTGAGCATCTGTGCTCCACTTAGGCTCTGTGACATCTCTCGAGGTTGTTTGCCTCGGCCAGGCTGGAAAGTGCCCGCTAGTACCTAGAGCTGGGCAGGAGAGGGCAGAGAGCACTTCCATCTGACAGCAGGTTGCAGATTGCCTCGGAAAGAGCCGTGTCCTTGGAATGTGCAGCAAATCCTCTTTCTTTGCAAACCGCGGTTAGTGTGCAGTGCAGGTCCACTCTCCCCTTGCCAAATGGAGTGGGAAAGCTTTTCGCTGAGATAGAGATGACTAGAGAAGCAGAAGCGCGGCTCCGGAGCTATCCGGAGGAAAGTGCCGCTTCCCGGCGTCTTTCGGCTTGAAGAGGCGCTCCAGAGCGCTTTGCTGCCGCTTTACTGAGCTGTGCGCGAACTAGCCGCTTCTGCGCCTCCGAGAAGCAGAGATCGCGGTTGCTTGGAAGAGGCGAAGAACGAAGCCGCAAAGAAGCGGGCTTTTGTGCGAAGCCTTCCGACTGCCGGAGGACGGTGGCTGCCGCTCTCCTGCTTGTTGAATTCACTCTCGGCAAGCGAATGGAAAGCGTTCCAGGACAACTTGCCTGGGTTTTGACTTGGTCCTGATGCGTCCCACCTTGGCAAGTCTTGCTCGTCGCCAGAGGCTCCGAGATGCACAGAAGACGGTGGCAGCTGCTGAAAAGAAGGGCAGCGGTGAGTTTGTCGACAAGCAAGAACATAGGCAGCTGCCTGTGCTTGGGAAGGAGCAGCTGCCTGGTTTTGGCAATTGCCTTCACAGCGCCCAGAAGCCCGGTGCTCTGCTGCTTTGTTTTTCGCAGTCAGTCAATTGCACACTAGTGAAGCTGAGCCAGGCTCTTCAGCTTTGCTGCTTTTTGAGCATCTGTGCTCCACTTAGGCTCTGTGACATCTCTCGAGGTTGTTTGCCTCGGCCAGGCTGGAAAGTGCCCGCTAGTACCTAGAGCTGGGCAGGAGAGGGCAGAGAGCACTTCCAGCTGACAGCAGGTTGCAGATTGCCTCGGAAAGAGCCGTGTCCTTGGAATGTGCAGCAAATCCTCTTTCTTTGCAAACCGCGGTTAGTGTGCAGTGCAGGTACGCTCTCCCCTTGCCAAATGGAGTGGGAAAGCTTTTCGCTAAGCTAGAGATGACTAGAGAAGCAGAAGCGCGGCTCCGGAGCTATCCGGAGGAAAGTGCCGCTTCCCGGCGTCTTTCGGCTTGAAGAGGCGCTCCGGAGCGCTCCGCTGGCGCTCTGCTGAGCTGTGCGCGAATTAGCCGCTTCTGCGCCTCCGAGAAGCAGAGATCGCGGTTGCTTGGAAGAGGCGAAGAACGAAGCCGCAAAGAAGCGGGCTTGTGTGCGAAGCCTTCCGACTGCCGGAGGACGGTGGCTGCCGCTCTCCTGCCTGTTGAATTCACTCTCGGCAAGCGAATGGAAAGCGTTCCAGGACAACTTGCCTGGGTTTTGACTTGGTCCTGATGCGTCCCACCTTGGCAAGTCTTGCTCGTCGCCAGAGGCTCCGAGATGCACAGAAGACGGTGGCAGCTGCTGAAAAGAAGGGCAGCGGTGAGTTTGTCGACAAGCAAGAACATAGGCAGCTGCCTGTGCTTGGGAAGGAGCAGCTGCCTGGTTTTGGCAATTGCCTTCACAGCGCCCAGAAGCCCGGTGCTCTGCTGCTTTGTTTTTCGCAGTCAGTCAATTGCACACTAGTGAAGCTGAGCCAGGCTCTTCAGCTTTGCTGCTTTTGAGCATCTGTGCTCCACTTATGCTCTGTGACATCTCTCGAGGTTGTTTTGCCTCGGCCAGGCTGGAAAGTGCCCGCTAGTAGCTAGAGCTGGGCAGGAGAGGGCAGAGAGCACTTCCATCTGACAGCAGGTTGCAGATTGCCTCGGAAAGAGCCGTGTCCTTGGAATGTGCAGCAAATCCTCTTTCTTTGCAAACGCGCGGTTAGTGTGCAGTGCAGGTACGCTCTCCCCTTGCCAAATGGGAGTGGGAAAGCTTTTCGCTGAGATAGAGATGACTAGAGAAGCAGAAGCGCGGCTCCGGAGCTATCCGGAGGAAAGTGCCGCTTCCCGGCGTCTTTCGGCTTGAAGCGGCGCTCCAGAGCGCTTTGCTGCCGCTTTACTGAGCTGTGCGCGAACTAGCCGCTTCTGCGCCTCTGAGAAGCAGAGATCGCGGTTGCTTGGAAGAGGCGAAGAACGAAGCCGCAAAGAAGCGGGCTTGTGTGCGAAGCCTTCCGACTGCCGGAGGACGGTGGCTGCCGCTCTCCTGCCTGTTGAATTCACTCTCGGCAAGCGAATGGAAAGCGTTCCAGGACAACTTGCCTGGGTTTTGACTTGGTCCTGATGCGTCCCACCTTGGCAAGTCTTGCTCGTCGCCAGAGGCTCCGAGATGCACAGAAGACGGTGGCAGCTGCTGAAAAGAAGGGCAGCGGTGAGTTTGTCGACAAGCAAGAACATAGGCAGCTGCCTGTGCTTGGGAAGGAGCAGCTGCCTGGTTTTGGCAATTGCCTTCACAGCGCCCAGAAGCCCGGTGCTCTGCTGCTTTGTTTTTTCGCAGTCAGTCAATTGCACACTAGTGAAGCTGAGCCAGGCTCTTCAGCTTTGCTGCTTTTGAGCATCTGTGCTCCACTTAGGCTCTGTGACATCTCTCGAGCTTGTTTGCCTCGGCCAGGCTGGCAAGTGCCCGCTAGTACCTAGAGCTGGGCAGGAGAGGGCAGAGAGCACTTCCATCTGACAGCAGGTTGCAGATTGCCTCGGAAAGAGCCGTGTCCTTGGAATGTGCAGCAAATCCTCTTTCTTTGCAAACCGCGGTTAGTGTGCAGTGCAGGTACGCTCTCCCCTTGCCAAATGGAGTGGGAAAGCTTTTCGCTAAGCTAGAGATGACTAGAGAAGCAGAAGCGCGGCTCCGGAGCTATCCGGAGGAAAGTGCCGCTTCCCGCGCGTCTTTCGGCTTGAAGAGGCGCTCCGGAGCGCTCCGCTGGCGCTCTGCTGAGCTGTGCGCGAATTAGCCGCTTCTGCGCCTCCGAGAAGCAGAGATCGCGGTTGCTTGGAAGAGGCGAAGAACGAAGCCGCAAAGTAGCGGGCTTGTGTGCGAAGCCTTCCGACTGCCGGAGGACGGTGGCTGCCGCTCTCCTGCCTGTTGAATTCACTCTCGGCAAGCGAATGGAAAGCGTTCCAGGACAACTTGCCTGGGTTTTGACTTGGTCCTGATGCGTCCCACCTTGGCAAGTCTTGCTCGTCGCCAGAGGCTCCGAGATGCACAGAAGACGGTGGCAGCTGCTGAAAAGAAGGGCAGCGGTGAGTTTGTCGACAAGCAAGAACATAGGCAGCTGCCTGTGCTTGGGAAGGAGCAGCTGCCTGGTTTTGGCAATTGCCTTCACAGCGCCCAGAAGCCCGGTGCTCTGCTGCTTTGTTTTTCGCAGTCAGTCAATTGCACACTAGTGAAGCTGAGCCAGGCTCTTCAGCTTTGCTGCTTTTGAGCATCTGTGCTCCACTTATGCTCTGTGACATCTCTCGAGGTTGTTTGCCTCGGCCAGGCTGGAAAGTGCCCGCTAGTAGCTAGAGCTGGGCAGGAGAGGGCAGAGAGCACTTCCATCTGACAGCAGGTTGCAGATTGCCTCGGAAAGAGCCGTGTCCTTGGAATGTGCAGCAAATCCTCTTTCTTTGCAAACCGCGGTTAGTGTGCAGTGCAGGTACGCTCTCCCCTTGCCAAATGGAGTGGGAAAGCTTTTCGCTGAGATAGAGATGACTAGAGAAGCAGAAGCGCGGCTCCGGAGCTATCCGGAGGAAAGTGCCGCTTCCCGGCGTCTTTCGGCTTGAAGCGGCGCTCCAGAGCGCTTTGCTGCCGCTTTACTGAGCTGTGCGCGAACTAGCCGCTTCTGCGCCTCTGAGAAGCAGAGATCGCGGTTGCTTGGAAGAGGCGAAAGAACGAAGCCGCAAAGAAGCGGGCTTGTGTGCGAAGCCTTCCGACTGCCGGAGGACGGTGGCTGCCGCTCTCCTGCCTGTTGAATTCACTCTCGGCAAGCGAATGGAAAGCGTTCCAGGACAACTTGCCTGGGTTTTGACTTGGTCCTGATGCGTCCCACTTGGCAAGTCTTGCTCGTCGCCAGAGGCTCCGAGATGCACAGAAGACGGTGGCAGCTGCTGAAAAGAAGGGCAGCGGTGAGTTTGTCGACAAGCAAGAACATAGGCAGCTGCCTGTGCTTGGGAAGGAGCAGCTGCCTGGTTTTGGCAATTGCCTTCACAGCGCCCAGAAGCCCGGTGCTCTGCTGCTTTGTTTTTCGCAGTCAGTCAATTGCACACTAGTGAAGCTGAGCCAGGCTCTTCAGCTTTGCTGCTTTTGAGCATCTGTGCTCCACTTAGGCTCTGTGACATCTCTCGAGGTTGTTTGCCTCGGCCAGGCTGGCAAGTGCCCGCTAGTACCTAGAGCTGGGCAGGAGAGGGCAGAGAGCACTTCCATCTGACAGCAGGTTGCAGATTGCCTCGGAAAGAGCCGTGTCCTTGGAATGTGCAGCAAATCCTCTTTCTTTGCAAACCGCGGTTAGTGTGCAGTGCAGGTACGCTCTCCCCTTGCCAAATGGAGTGGGAAAGCTTTTCGCTAAGCTAGAGATGACTAGAGAAGCAGAAGCGCGGGCTCCGGAGCTATCCGGAGGAAAGTGCCGCTTCCCGGCGTCTTTCGGCTTGAAGAGGCGCTCCGGAGCGCTCCGCTGGCGCTCTGCTGAGCTGTGCGCGAATTAGCCGCTTCTGCGCCTCCGAGAAGCAGAGATCGCGGTTGCTTGGAAGAGGCGAAGAACGAAGCCGCAAAGTAGCGGGCTTGTGTGCGAAGCCTTCCGACTGCCGGAGGACGGTGGCTGCCGCTCTCCTGCCTGTTGAATTCACTCTCGGCAAGCGAATGGAAAGCGTTCCAGGACAACTTGCCTGGGTTTTGACTTGGTCCTGATGCGTCCCACCTTGGCAAGTCTTGCTCGTCGCCAGAGGCTCCGAGATGCACAGAAGACGGTGGCAGCTGCTGAAAAGAAGGGCAGCGGTGAGTTTGTCGACAAGCAAGAACATAGGCAGCTGCCTGTGCTTGGGAAGGAGCAGCTGCCTGGTTTTGGCAATTGCCTTCACAGCGCCCAGAAGCCCGGTGCTCTGCTGCTTTGTTTTTCGCAGTCAGTCAATTGCACACTAGTGAAGCTGAGCCAGGCTCTTCAGCTTTGCTGCTTTTGAGCATCTGTGCTCCACTTAGGCTCTGTGACATCTCTCGAGGTTGTTTGCCTCGGCCAGGCTGGAAAGTGCCCGCTAGTACCTAGAGCTGGGCAGGAGAGGGCAGAGAGCACTTCCATCTGACAGCAGGTTGCAGATTGCCTCGGAAAGAGCCGTGTCCTTGGAATGTGCAGCAAATCCTCTTTCTTTGCAAACCGCGGTTAGTGTGCAGTGCAGGTACGCTCTCCCCTTGCCAAATGGAGTGGGAAAGCTTTTCGCTAAGCTAGAGATGACTAGAGAAGCAGAAGCGCGGCTCCGGAGCTATCCGGAGGAAAGTGCCGCTTCCCGGCGTCTTTCGGCTTGAAGAGGCGCTCCGGAGCGCTCCGCTGGCGCTCTGCTGAGCTGTGCGCGAATTAGCCGCTTCTGCGCCTCCGAGAAGCAGAGATCGCGGTTGCTTGGAAGAGGCGAAGAACGAAGCCGCAAAGTAGCGGGCTTGTGTGCGAAGCCTTCCGACTGCCGGAGGACGGTGGGCTGCCGCTCTCCTGCCTGTTGAATTCACTCTCGGCAAGCGAATGGAAAGCGTTCCAGGACAACTTGCCTGGGTTTTGACTTGGTCCTGATGCGTCCCACCTTGGCAAGTCTTGCTCGTCGCCAGAGGCTCCGAGATGCACAGAAGACGGTGGCAGCTGCTGAAAAGAAGGGC